>NW_019213255.1:163944-302384 GCF_002532875.2 Varroa jacobsoni | reverse complement strand
CTATATGGAGTTGCTAGAAACTCTATATAAATTAATTAAGTAATGAGATCAGACCACAGAAACGGAAAAATGTTTTCGACTTCTGTTATCGCTTAAAGATAACAGAAAAAAACAAACAGAAGAAATAAGAATTTAGTGACAATTAAAAAAGAGCCATGACCAGTTAATGCGTTTGGTAAATAAATCACTGTGGCTATTTGCTATTGTTGGGTTGGTCGCGTTTCTAGAGAGACCGTAGGAAAGCGTTTACGTCATACATGACGAAAATAACAGGTTTTATTTTAGACTTCTGCCATGACAACTATCATCTACACAAACGACAAGTCACACGTACAAGTTTCGACGTGGTAGGATCAGTCTATTGTAGATCGTATTTGGTGAAGCTGCTTGTGTTTTCATTAATACGAAGCTCATCTAATCGCAAAGGGATTAGGTGCGGAACTAACGTCAGCTCAACGGAATACAGTTAGACGGTCGGTGTGCCCGGTGTAGACTTATGTTCCCGCAGTCCCATTTAAAAAACAAGGTAATATACATATGGAGTCTGCTTTAAGAGAGTAAACGCAACGTTCACATTGGTAAGAAAAAAAAAAAATTAAAAAGTGTTCAATGAACGATAGGAGGGGCTCGTTCAAAACGTATTAAAACTTATATCATCCATATTATCAGCACGCACTACAGATTTAGAAAAATTGACCTTCGACTAAATATTGCATGCACGACCAACAAACTATTCCCCATAAAACACACAAAAAACATTCCCTTTCCTTGCGATGTAGTAATGCGGTCCAGGTAATCTTATTTAGTATGATGCTACCGCTATTTCTCTTCGTTTTTGGAGGTTTCACGTACAAACATACAAAGGTAAATTGTTTTTCAAACTGTATTTCTATCTTTAGTGTACTACGAATGCTTATAATTCAAGTACAGGGCCAGGGCAGTTCGACAGTAACGAACAACGAACGGTGTGCTCAGTCAGTGAGTAACTTTAAGCAATTAGGGTCGTGGATGATCCATGCTTTGAGAAAAACGCGAGGGAAATTTACCCCTCACTCTGTTTGTGATAAGGCAGCTTACTATTTGAACGTATTCAGGTGTGTAAAGATTGTGGAAATTATATTAGATGAAACGGATAGCAAATAAGATAAATACGAACTAGAGCAATGTTATCACAGGGCGCGCGGGTGCTTTCCTTCGACATGGGCAGCCCGGCATGAAAATTGGTCATACAAAATTTATCTTTAAGGTGGTATTGTACGACAGACAAAATCGATCCCATCTAACAGTAAACGCGATATACCTAAAGCGAACGCTGGCAGTACCCATCTGCGTATACTATTGTCTCTATTGTCTACGTATACTATTGTTTGTTCTATATATAAATTCGCAGAGCAACGTATATATATTTCTTTGAAAGCCCCGCAAATAATTAAATTATAAAACAAAACTATTGCACGAAACGATAGGAAATGTGCATTCATCTGTTATTAAACATGCTTTATCATGCTCGAGCTTTGTTATGACGGGTATACTGTCAACGGATGGCTGCCAACGCCATACACTTTTCTCATGTTACTCATCAGAACGTATTCCCTGAAATTTCCGAAACGATCAGACAAGACGATTTGGATTTTTCAAAAATAATTTTGTACGATCTTCAACACACTATTTCTCCAGCACACACCTCGCTACCTATATAGACATATAATTTTTACGAAATCTCTTAATCTCCGTCTTGTCCTAACTTTTTATTCGTCCCAAGTTTGAAGTAAGAATCTGAGTCCGTGCTAGTTTCTTACTTCGGAAGTTTTAAAAAAACATTCGAAGGAAGTTTGACAGATGAGATCTACGAGAGATTGTTGAAACAACAGAAAGCCATCTAACAAACATATTAATTTTTTAACAGAATGCCTTGGAAACAAGGCAGCGGAGGAAAGACTAATTTTCTAAAAGACTAAATTAAGAAAATAAAAAATTGTATAGTTATTATTTAATCATTGGCCATTATAGTGTCTCATAACAAGTGATTAGTGATAATCGAGATCGTGACGTCGAGTTCGATGGCCACTGTGAAGCGTCCCTTGATACCTCAAGCAGCAGCTGTCGAAGTCAGTCTCGATGGTCCAAAAGATTCATTTGGTTCAATTTGTATTGCAATCACTTTTAAAGTTTTGTCTGGAATGTGGCATCACGTTTTGCCGATGATTCTCGTTCAGCGCATAGTGGAATAGTTTATTAGTAGATTAAAGCGTGTTCTCAAGAATCTAAAAGGGGAAGTAAGGAGAGTCTTGACGTCATCTGCACTCATTTTCCTCTGTCGTAGCAGCCTCATGGAAATGACTCGAGACAGGAAGACCAGGATTGAGTAATTCGTAAACAAAAATCTCAGCATTCAAAAAGCTTTCTACACAGCGGTCCACACTAGATAGCATATTGAAATGTCCATCCAAACCCGAATAATCTTAAAAAATCCGTAAGCCTTTAACTTAGGAATAAATTTGGAAACGTACTTTACAAGGCACTATGTTGTCCGGCATGTCAGGTAACGGAAATCCCAAATATCACCTATTGATATTATCTCGCTAATATATATCCAAATAGCTCTACTGCGTTAATTATATCGCCAAGTACTAGTTATTGCTGTTTGCCTAACTCGTTGTCCAGCGATCATTTCTTCTAAGCTTACCCAAATACGTATTGTACTGCATTTCAAGCCATAGCAGGGCTTCCAAGCAAACAGTCTCTTACTGCAGCGGCCTGCGTTACGAGGATTTTTGAAGGCACTCTAGCTTTGGTCTGTCTGTCCGAAAACGAAGTATCCGCATGTGCAGTTTCCTAACTGATTTGACAGTCCTTTTTCTCTTACAACCCTCTCATATACTCTGACCGCTGATAGAAACGAGCTGTAGTATTTTAGCAAATAAATAAATCTGCGGGCCCTCGGCCACGACTGCTCGGCTTGTGCAGTTACCCGATCTATTTAAGGAAAACGCTAGAATAAGGCCGCAGAATTTAATCCGCACTGGCCTTGCAAGTTTCGCTCACCTACTAACAACTCAGTAAAACAATGCTAACTCCGGAGCTAATCTCGTTTTTGGGGACACGTACTGCTTGTGTTCCAGTGTGCATGTATTTGCGTGTTATGAAGGTAACAAAAAGGGCTTAGAGCTTGGTTGTTTACACATACTGAGATACGACAGCCATGCAATTCAACCTCGACTCAACACATAGTTGAACTTGTGCGTATGCATTGGATAGAAAGGAATAGGTATTTGCTAACACGCATCAAGATTTCAATTATTGTGTAGTCCTAGTAATCTCTCAGCTTTTAAATTGGTAGTACTATAATTTAAAGTATCTGCCCAAATCTAATCACTCGCACACGTTTAATCCTTGAAGTCTCGAAGGCACTCGGTAACCTCAAAAGCCAAGTTAAACACTATAGCAAAAAACTACGTCAGTCAATCTGTCAGCGCACAACCTGAATAATTAAAACAACAGACGGCCTTCGGGTGGAATAACGTATTCCACACCCCTCTCTTTTTCTGTTTGTGGGTCTCCCCAGCGTTGTCTGTAGGCATCCACAAGAGATACAATGGATCGAAAGCCTTGACGAAGCAGAAAACACGATTCGCTGTTGACATTAACCTTTGGTATTATTCTGGAGCGTAACCTGCGGCCTTCGTCGCACGCCCGCCTTACTTTCCAAAAACTTGGCCCACGTGATAAAGGCGCTAGAGTGCCATTTATGTTATTGACCATATTGTTAGCCAGCCATATTGCCAGGCTGAAAAAACAAGGAGGTAAAACTGGCAAACTGATTCTGTAATGCTCGGTTGCAACTGCTTTTAGCAATTATATAGAAGAAGCCCCAAAAAGTATGAAGTTCGTGTAGTGACATTAGGTAAGGTTGGTCCAAAGCCTTGACAAGACGGATGATCGTCTCCGTGCCTTTTTTCTCGTACTGCCAGGACATAGGTGTTTATGTCCAAGTGACCCCCATAGAAACTTAAATGGTTAAGCTACCTGGTAAGGCAAAAAGTCAACAGAACTATAATATTAATTCTGTTGACTCGGTAAATTTGGCAAGCTTTTCTGTTTCCCGGCATGCTTGGAAACTATCTGAGTGTTCTTTTACCAGAAACGGAATATTTTCTGTTACCGCTGGCGGCAAAGCTACGGCCAAAGTCACCTGCGGAGTAAAAGTAGTTTCATAACGTTTGAAGAAAGCGATTTTATTTAAGCGATTGTAGTAACTGTGACAGCGGTCGGCATGAACATGGACCTTTCCAACTACTATAACCACAAATTAAGGGCTCTTTTTCGTTTTGAATGTAGTTAGTGGCTTTTCGTCGGAATATCTAAGAACACCCAAACCATAAAACATAATTATCTATCATTCGAAGGCACTGACTATAGCCCTTACACATGTCCAGCATCCTGTTCAGTGATCTAAAATTCTCCAAGCTAATATTTTTTACTACATAGTAAAGTTTCTGAAGATCGACTGTATCGACCTCAAAAACGATCTTCAAGGCACATTTTTTTTTTATAGCAAAATAAACAGCGTTTACTTTGAGGAGTCTCTATGAAAAACGACCTAAATAACGGCCAAAAGTGCGAAAACGAGACAGACCGATACTACATCATACACGTAGAAATATCGTTCTACATGTTGACCTTATGATCAATGAAAAATTCATGTTTTCAAATAGATTGCGACCTGCAATAGCTTCTATAAGATGCCACCCCGCAATACAGAGATCCCTGAAGTCCAAAGAGCAACGGAGCTCGTTGTTGTTGATCTTCTAGAGAGAATCGCCTAAAAAAGTTATATGTACAACATTATTTGAAATCTCAACGAGTCAGGAAAAGCTAAGAGTTGGACATCTAAGCGCATGTAGGAAATGTGTGCTAATTAAAAAAAACTATACAGTCCTACCACATCTAGGTAATAATCATAAAACCCATTTCAAATGAATCGCATTCTATTTAGATGTATGAAAAGTTACTTGATAAAGTGGAGTTCAGAAGTACTGGGTCATGAAGTTTATTTCCAATTCTAGATGCATGTCAATAAACACATTGTTAAGTCTCGTGACCTATTTTAAGCCGTTTCATAACATCTGCCAAGGTAGTTGGGTAACTTCTTTGCTCATATTTGTAATAAATTTTACGAATGAATAATCCTCCATTCGGCGCCGGCGTCCAAAAATGTCCTTTTTCAACGCACTATCAGTCTCTGATGGTTCACAGCTATTTGGTCATGCTCACGCCCAGTATTCCTACCTCGACTGTGTATTAACTTCAGCACCTCAATACTTTTCTTCTATAATTGTACGGAATCCCCGATGTTTAACAAGCCTAATGATACGGAATTAAGAGTAATTATTGAGTGTCAGACTTCGCGGAAACCGAGAGTGCGCCAATGAGGCGAACTGACGGCATACGAATGTTTGAGAACAAGTCAACTTGAAAAGGTCGAATGACTGTTGGATGTAATCAGAATGCAGTGGACTGCCGGCCTAGATTAAGACACGTTACTCCGCCAGGATGCCGTCAAAGGCTTTAGATGCATTTTTATTAGGCTAGGTGACAGTCTTGGAAGAACAGGTTGCCTGAAAATGGCTAAGTTGCTATTCTTTATAGACAAAAAAAACCGTATCGATAAGGCCGTTGAAATGTGTTTACTCCTTAACAACGATAGGGTGACAAAACCCGCACAATATGTTGACGGATAGCCTATAGTTGGTCCGGAGCTTATTGCGTACAAGCCACTGAAGCAGCCTTCGTTACTGTGGATCGTTGAACTAATTGTGATATCTAAAACATGTCTGTGACTATTTAGCACAACAGTTGACCTTTGTGTGATTACAGCCTAGAAGGTTTCGTTGTTATGGCGACTTGTCATTTGCAATCTATGTTGGATATCGGGCCCCAAAAAAAAGTTCGAGCCAGGGTTTGCCTAATATCTCTACATATGCATCACAATAGCTAGGGTCACGATGGATGTATTTATGGAGTATGTGTATAAATCTTGATTTTTCCAAAGTGCTATTTGTTGGATTCTTATGTTTTTTTTTTTTCTTGAATTATGGAATAATTATCTAATTATATAGGTATGATTAGCTATGTAATATTTGCTATTGTATTTGCTTACAAGTTCTGTTATGAAGGCCGTCTAAAAATTTGTGACCCCAAGAAAATGCAATGTTCCTGCAGCGTATTTCCTCACCCTTTTATTTTACTCGGTGTCATATAAAATAAAACGGAAAGTGTAGTAAGCTTAATAACATTAAGATACTAGTTAAGCTTACGCTGCATGCTTCTGTTAAATGATATAAAGCTATAGGCTGGTACAATCTTTTCAATGTAATACCCAGTACATAGGTGGCAGCGAGGAGAGACCCAACGCATACGTAGTCAGTATTTCAATACGTAATTATGTCATTAGGCAATTTAATTGAAATTCTTATTGGCTCAATGAGCTTTATAGACATTGCACATATGTAACAATATCAGCATTGACGAGGTGCTATTTCAGTGCGGCGAAGTTACGCTCCGATTTTGTTTGAGTAGAGAAGAAATTGGGTTAAATCAGTTAATGAGCAAAGTGTGTCATCGATATGAGTGACGCATTTCAAGATTACGGCATTATTACTATTTGCTGCATAAATCAAATGGTACTTTTTTTGTACCGAAAACAACGTTACACGTTTTATGACTGGCTTATCATTCTACGGTATTTCGTATTTATTGTGTAACTACTAACCTAAAACTACGAAAATAAAGAATAAATTAATTGCTATCGAAAGGTCCATTTATAACAAATGAATTGCTCCAGGTCTTTTTTATTTAGATACTTAAAGCCATTCAGACCTTACCCAAAATCACTACTAACGGTTTTCTCTACCGTTAGTATAGCTAGTTTTCGGCTTCGAACTTAGGCCACCTCACGTATCCCTAAAATTACTAGGCATAGAGATGCATTGCTATTGCGAAAAAGCATTTGCCTGCAAGACCTTTATTGATTTTTTAGCTTTAGATTGCTTATACATAAATATGTATGGGTATTTGGTCCATGAGATATCATGAGATGAGAGTTTCAGTTAGTGCAGCTTTATCGTCAAACGCCCCGTATAATTATTTTCGTTTTCAATGTAAAATCTAGAGACTTTATAACTAGATAAAAAAAAAAAAGAAATAAATAGGCACTAACGTTAGCAACACGTTAGAGGGTGCCTAAAAGTTTATTTAGGTTCGAATTCCCGTTATGATATCTCGATAGGAAGGGTTTGGTAGGGTATACTCGATGTACGATTCTACGAGCTCATACGCTTACCTAGTAGTACGCCTACCCTGGTGGTACGGTAATTCATTAACCAGTCGGTGCTACATACTAAGTTACCTGATTTCCGGAAAGTCTCCTTTTTTACTACCAACCGGCTTAGTCGCATGTTGAACAACAGTTGGTTCGGCTGCATCCACTGCCAGTTACGAACATTTAGGGTGGCAACACTTACCTCTTCACAGGGAATTGTCACCCTATACTCGCGAAAAACAAACTAAGGAAAAGTGCTTGTAAATATTGCCAAAGTAAGTTGCAGTCCTAATCAATGAGCGAGGCCCAAGGCTACAATTCGTTTTTTTTTTTTTTTCTATTGTATTCAATAGCCCGTATCAGGTAGACTACGATCGATCTTTCTCTGTGGTTCCCCCTGAAAAGCTTAATATCAGGGGTCCTAAACAGCGTTCGAAGTGTTAAACAATCGTGTGTTTTCGAGTTGTATGGAATTACTGCAAGAGCAAGGATCTTCATGCTGGCATATACTTATCCGATTTTACCAAATATGTTAAACGTACATTGTTCCTACAGAGCTTGATAAAGTACACAGGCATCTAACATGATTTAATTTTATCTTTTCATACAACTCGACAAGACTGTTAGCTTAATCATTCTGATCAGTGTTCATCATCAAATTTCAATAGTAACTAGATTATTGTTTTTTTTATGGGCCAAGACATAATGTGACATGTTCATTGTATGCATACATCACGCTCCTGATTTTTTATGTTTGTCATTTATGAGAAATCTTAACGAGTTTGGTAGCGTGAACTGCATGGGAATGTTCAGCAACACTAACCAAGCACGATATGAAAAATGGTACCTGAACGAATATCGGGCAAGTGAGAAAAGAAATATCGAACGTCTATAACGTAATAAATGCAGATTGTGTGCGTATATTTATTCTGTCAGACTAAATAACTCCAGAATAGCTTTATCATTTGTAATTCGCATGAGGTATTTCAAAGCCTACAGGTGGCCTAACCGGGCTGTAGGTCTGTTGCGGTAATCAGCGAAAAGTCGAATAGTGTACCATTCGACCTGCCGCATCAGACCATTCTTGATCTAAACGCCGTGTCCACTTCTTCAGTTTTGTGCACCTCTGTGCTGTTTTGGCAGTCATTCATCAAACGGTAAAATACACAGGAAACCTCATTCTCTTTTTAAGGGCAGATAGGTGTCCCTGTGTACGAAAAGGCGAAACTCCTTGAGCTATTCTAAGCACTGTAGAATTAAGCAGGAAAAGTTATGGGACATTCTACTGTCATGAACATATACATAAAAATGATATCTTATGCGAAACTGCACGTAAAAATTATCCCCTATTGACAAAATAGAATTAACGTGAGTTTAATTTTATAAATTCATGTTAGTACTTTTGAAGCCTCGGATTAGCAGTAGACCGTAATCACATTTTTCATAGTAAATATCATTATTGCTATTAGATCTTAATGAGAAATGTGGATGAAAAGAATTATAATACTCGCTTCTTTTTTTTTATAAGAGCTTACTGCGCGTTTAATGACAAATACACGTGTTAGGACCAATCACTCTGTATATAATGTTAATGTAAGCCTATTGTCGATATTTTATGAATACCTATTAGGAAATGCGGCTTATGCCTTCCACAGGCCTATTGATGACCGTTTGCGTATCTAACGAATCGGTGCAAAATGTTTCCTGTGTCAATTCACGATTATTTTAGAATACGTCTGCCAATATCTGTTCCTCTCACCTTGTTTTTTTTGTCTAATGGAATATGAAGTTTTATATATGGAAGGTCCGCCCAAGAACATAGTTTACACAGGCCTAAAATAATGCTCGAACAGTTCAAAGGATTCAAGGCCCATATTTGCTAGGTTATTGCATTCGAGATATAGCGCTTGTATAGAACGTAGCAACTTTGGAAAAATTAAACTTACCAATTCTACAGTAGCACGAACAGTTGTAAGCGAACAATAAAGCTACTGATGACGCCTTTCCAGTCTAGGCTTTGATAAAGATGGCTGTGTTACTTCAAAAGTACAGTATTGCCTGTTATTTCAGTCTGTATATATGTAAACGAAGAACGTTTATATATTCGTATAGTTGTTTTGACGGTCCTTGAAAAGGCTGCTTCCGAATATTTTTGGCTTGGCTTGGCTTGGACGACAATGAGCGCTGCAAGCAACAAATTTTAAAAACATCATATTCATACCAAGAAAAATGAAAAACTTCGCCCCCAGATTCCAACGTTGTGACACTTGTTAGGACTGGTCAACTCAGAACAGATACAGGGTAGTTAGTTACAACACGGACAAAATTTTTTACTGATATTGATCGAAGTTTCACTTTCATCTCGGTATGTATCTCATACACCATATACATTTACACCGTATTGTATAAATTATAATTCGATAACCAAGATAGAATAAAATGGTGACTAATACTGAAGGAAAGCAAAATAAAACAATACGAACTTTCGGTTTATTTACGGTACGATATTTGGCGAGTTTTTCTAAAAAATAGGAATTAAGGAACTAAGCAGTGTTTAGTGAGCATGCGTAGTGTTGAAGGCATTTGCGAGAAAGCGAGATGGATAAGCCTTTAGGACTGGCTATTCACAGCCGCCAAAAAATGCCACCCTGCGGTGCAATTCGAGAACGCGGTAGATCTTTATATAATCCTCCATCATAAAATGGTAGTGTAACATCTAAACGTCAGCAGCAACGAGAACAGCTGAACGATAAAATAGCACAAAACTGCTGGAAGATTATGAATGGCTGCTATTAGTATTAGTAAGTAGTACTTTACTTAATAAATGGTACCGTGGTTGATTAGAGAAGATCTTTCCATTTCTGGCCGTCCTCGGCTACCTGTCCATCGCAGTCAAAAAAATACGCCATGTATGTTACGTTCTTTACACAGTTGAAAAGTTTGAAAGTTAAAATTTAGAAGAAACTAAAATCTAAGGGCTGTCCTCTCTCCGAATAGCAAAACTCGGAAGAGTATAAAGAGGCATGTAGACGTTTGGGCCAACGGGAAGCTTGGGTTGCAGAATATATATGCCAGTTATGTATGTATTCTTCGGAATTCTGGTTATAAAATGACTACGAAAAAATTAAACACGCAGTGTTATTAAAATTGCATTTTCTAGGAAAATACCTCAAAAGAGATACACATGCAGTTAATTCAGCATCTAATGCGAGAAATTATAGCCAGGGAAAATTGTCTTCCACATGGTGGTTCAGTTTGAGTGGACGCAATTATTAAAAAAATAGCCAGACGAGGACCTACCCCAATAGAACCTTATAAATAGTAAAACAGGCACCCAGACAAGCTCATACATAAAATACGGTTACCACAGGTTGAATATATTTCTATATTACGACATATTAGTGAAGAATAGAATCGAGAAAAATACCTGTGCATAGCGGTCACTCCATATGGCGTGAAGTCTAGAAATCGGAATTCACTTACACAGTACCTGATAAATTGGATCACGTCCACAACATTACGCTACGTTCCCCATTGACGTACAGAGCACTGCTGCGGGCATCGCAAAGCATTTTTTTACGAAAACGACATCAATGTGAGGAACGCTCATGTTTACGGATGGGAATTGGAATCATCCGAAAGAGAGTCATCTATAACAGCGATGAGTTTAGCGGAAACGACTTTGTTGTTTAGCCATTGTATAGGTGCATTTCCAATTTTGGGATTGCACTTTTTTGAAATTATTCCATCATACGCGTTTCTTTTTCTGATTTAGTTACATAGACATTAGCCTGCCAGTAACAATGAAAGTAATAAAAGGCTACATAAGGCGCCTATGTATTTCGTACGTACTTGTATTGTTTGATTCGTTTCGGGTTTAGAATCACTTTCTATATAATTATTTTTTTCTCGTTCGGTTCGTTTTTGAATGCTGAGTAGATAGTCATGTGTGAACGGAAGCTTGTTTTTTGAAGTCTAATGTTAACAGTTGATGAAAGTTCGATATTAATCTTAGGCTTGTCTTGTAATTCCTCCATGAATACAAATGCTATGGTATCTATATAAAATGTAATACACAGCAGATGTATTTTACGGGTCAATTTGCCAAAGCGAAGTTGGAGCTGGTTTTATATATTTGAAAATCCTGCTGTTACAGCTACGGCTGATCCTTTCTTTTTAAACAATACGTTCCATTTTCTCGATGAACGTATTACTACGCTCATTTTTGTAATACTATATTGAAAAATACATAAATAGAACATGCTGATTTATTGAGATGATAGGAGCGAGGCCCCCAAGGCTTAGCCACATTTGTCCGTAGTTTGGTACAAATTAAATAATCGTCGTTGCTTGTTCTAGCACGCTCTATTCCGCTGCATGCTTGTATCATTCGCTGATGGTACCCATAGCATTTATCGATTTTTGTCGCCTGATATTTTTGGCACTCTTCGCTGGTCTATAGATGTTTTGCTTATTCTATTGCTATACGATTGCAAATATATTAACTTACTTCACTTTATCAATTGTGATAGAAATACGTTGAAATTTTTATTGCTGTTCTACCTCTTCTCCTCAGCGTAACTTGCGTAAAAAGATAAAATGTAAATGCGACGGCAACGTTTGTACGACATCTCTGCGTGTGTTAGATAGTTAATGAGACCACGCCAAACGACCATTGAAACTTCAACTCGACTTGATGGACCAATACTTCAATATACATATATAGTACATAATATAAATATAACATAATAGTACACACCTAAAGAGCAATCTCGTCTTTATTGTGAACTATATATATATATATATATATATATATATATATATATATATATATATGAACAAATATTTGCGTATCTGTCTAACTCAAAATTTGTACATTTGTACACATTGTACAAATTAAACACAAAGGTATCTTCTGTAGCCTACTGCATTAAAACGAATTTCTTGTTAAAGGATAGGGTAATAATTTGATAACAAGATTGCAAATAAATGTTTTCATACTCATTCTGGAGTAAAGTGACAATCAGTTGATATATAATTCGTAAAATTGTTTTGCGTAAATTTTTTTTTTAAATTTTAATAAGGGAATACGGCAAAGAAGGAAGAAGCGGATTCGCCCTTCCGCCGCAGAAAGAAAAGACGGCAGATAGAAGATGTTTCATTCCACAAGATGTTGTTGTATCGTTGAGATGCTCTCTTTTGCTCATTTCCGCTCTGGAACCGGTTCTTTCTCTCTGACTTACTACTTTGTGCTCGTTCAGATGTACTGACCTTAGCTCATTAGGTTGGGCAAAAGTGAATATATTCGAACTTGGCGTTGATCGCAACTTTTTTCGTTTAATCAACTGCAATCAGATATCAGCTGAGTATTTATAGCATTTATATTATTAAGTAAATTATTTTATAAGATATTCAGAAACAATCCACTACGCAATCATGCAGACCAGAGTTCCCTCTAAACGCTAGACCTCTTGCTGTCGGGCCTTGATTTGAAACTTAGTTTAATATTACCTCAAAGTGGAATAGCTAGTGGCAATAAGTTACCATTATTCCACTAGTCGCGAGCCAGCCTATCCAACTGTCGGCTTACCTCCTATTTCCTCGCACTAAGTCCCGAGCGGAGTCTTATCCGCAGCTTTTCCACTAAACCGGACTGTGTCTTGTTCTTGTAATATCTTCGTTGCTAGCAGGCTCTGTAGCCTGGTAGGGTCGAGCCGGTTTTTCCCTCCAACACTTTTCTTACAGTTACGGCCCCACTTATCCAACCACTCGTGCTGCATATGTATTCTATGGATCCTTTCATGGCTTTTTGGGACACAGCCGATGGATTTCTACCTTGCAATTCTCGTGCCACTACCTCGTCTACGGTTAAAGCTCTACATGAGGACAGGCAAGAAGCATGTGGGTCGCGTCGTCTCTTTTCAGCGGGCAGTGGATGCAGCTACTCAACCGCGAAACCACGTTAAAGTCATTAGAATACGCCTCCGTGGCCCGTTATGATGTGAGCCATGTAGAGATTCATTTTGCCTCCCGGTCTGTCAAGCCATTTCCTTATGCTTGGGGTCAGATCTCGTATTATTGCGCCGGAGTCTCGTGTGTAACGCTGTCCACTCTTTTTGCCGACAACTAGCTTTACTTTTTCTGCCTCTTTCGAGTCTACGGAGCTTTTCTCCTAGGATGTGCGTCTTTCGTGAGTCACCAGATCCCGAGGTGGGGTGCTTGCCAGGACGAGTGCATCATCTGTACTAACTATCCAATGTGCCTGAATTATTCTAAGCGGTGGACTTCACTGCGATCTTTTAAGCACGTTTTTCTTCGTCGCTGTCATCAGCCTGAAGCAGACCGATGACCCAAGTAAGGCGATCGACCCTACGATGGATATAACAGGCCTCCTGTGATGCGCTCGCTTATGCCCATGTCTGTTTGGAAGTATCCTAACAATATCATTGTCTGCCTTACAAACCTTGGTTATCACTTTATGTAGTCATTTCCTCTCAACCCTTTACTGAGATGTCTCGCACAGTACATACTCTTCACCACGGATTGAAAGGTTCAACCATGACTTGACCGAATAGTAACACACCTTTGCTCTTTTCCGGAGTCAGGTCGGGTTTGATGTTAGTTACCTCGCTGAAGGTTCCAGTTCGACTTTCGTCTCGGCTTTAACGACAAGTGCCGCTAGGTCAGCGGCATATGCTAAAGCGATTTTCGCATTTTACTCTTTAGTGATTTAGTGGTAAAATAATAATTTTTGCCGAAATGGTTGGGAACTAGTGAAATACAAATCAAACTCTATGAGTGTGAATTTTTTGGTTCTTTCGCCCATAGAGCGTAATGGTAATTTGCGCAGGTTGACCTCTATTATTTATTCGACAACTGTTTTTTTTTATTTTACTTATTTTTACTACCGAAAAAGTAAAATTGTGATTGTCGAAATTATTCATAATTGATAAGATATGAACCATATTTATTAATTGGCATATAAATCGTATTTATTAATGCAATGAATATTTTTCCGGGTCGTCGTTTTTTCTCACATAGAGGGGTGTATCGCTGGTTTGATTAATACGTGGAATGGTTGACATGTGGTTCATACTTTTCTGTTGGATAAATACTTTTTAGGAAATAAGGTTATTAAATTCATCAAATTTAATTAATTAATTAAAATACGCAGACAAGATAAATGCAGCAGGATATCGAGATTATAATGGAAGAGTTGGAATGGTTACACAAGTGTACGAGGCTTAAGTTAAATAAAGTTTAATATTGGCGTTTCTTGTACGGCCAATGTACAATTTTGGTATTTTGTCGAGTTTAGTTAGCTTTTTTTAGCAGTAGGATGCATGCAGTGCACTTATGTAAAGTCTCTATCAGAATAACTATAGCACTAAAGTAGATGGCATATGATTATTGTAACTGACTTTAAGAAGATCTTAACCTACAGTATTGTAGATCTGCGATCGAACAATAGTTTATGTTAACCTGGGTACAATACAAGTTAGAACACTTTTATAAGATAACGGCACAAGAAGGACAAACGTTGCTTACGTAGATTTATTGAATCAAATAAATGTAAATATCTGGCAGGATCGAATTTGTTTGCATTCGAACAGGTTGAAGTGCCACTGTAAAGGAGTAATGGGTTAGGTGAGAAGGAGTGATTGCAACGGGCTCTCTCTTGACGTATATGCGACCTATAGTTCACGTAAAATAACATGAACGAATCATGTTAGGTAAATTAGTCAATAGGAAAAAAGGCGCGGGGCAAAGCTTGCGGATCCGTCATATATGTATATATATCGTCTTTGAAAGGTTTTCCTTTACCCTCGTGGTTTTTTTAACACTTACTGCCATCCTCTTTCGCTTTTTACCGATGTGAAAAATCTCCCCACGCAGCTTATAATATTTGTTCGTTGTGCGGCGAGGATTTTCTAACTGGCAGGACTGTTCTAAAGTGGTTCATCAATTCCAAGATAAACAAAATTTTTAGCTTAAAAAATGCACTCTGTTCTGGTCGGTAATCTGAAGTCTGCGTAGGCATCGCGAGTCTGTGACACTGTCGAAAATTAGGAGTTTAGACGTCTGAAAAAATGGGTGAAGGGCACGCAGGACGCGGTTGCTAATTGCTTTTCAATATCTAGGCCTACATCAAGCAACCAATATAAATTTTTACGAATCATAACAAGAAAATGAGTTTATATCAAGTTGAGATACGCATGCACAAATTAACTTTCTAATTTCCTTCTGTAATTCTTTAGGCAAATTCCTTTTTATTAACAAAATAAAAATTTTAGGAGGCCATACTTAGCTTTCAAAATTGTTTTATAAACGATCTACGCATATAAAATGTACATAGGAGTATGTAAGAATACGACAAGCGGTTTTCAGCTATGGAAAAGTTTGTTATAGTTGCAAGTCTTATTATTACGAGAAATCAACCAAGTAATAATGAGAAGAGAACTTGTTTTTTCTTCATTATTTCGGTATTCCATTTTTAAACTACATATAAGATTAACTAAAAGTTACAGTTAAAAAAGGAATCCAGTAGAAAGTTTTAATTGTAGAAATATAATTATTTCTAATATAATTGAGTTGGTGTCTATTTGCCTCCCAATGTATAATAATGAGCGAAGTGACGTTAACCGGGGTGCACATAAATCTTTTTTTATATGAAAAAAAGTATTTGAGTTAAATGCTCTTCGTGTTCTGACCGAAATATCCCTCACGAATGTGGCTATTCAGTCTTCTATCCATTTACTGCGGTCATGACCCTGATTCGGCACCTAAACCGCTGACAAAGTGTTTAAAAAGATTTCCCCCTTAAATTCACAAAGTATTTTAATAATATTTTGTGAATTTGCAGTGTATATGGGTTTAGCCTTGTCGGTGTTTCATTCAAATACACCTTAACTAGA
This sequence comes from Varroa jacobsoni, assembly GCF_002532875.2. Taxonomy (NCBI): domain Eukaryota; kingdom Metazoa; phylum Arthropoda; class Arachnida; order Mesostigmata; family Varroidae; genus Varroa; species Varroa jacobsoni. Next base: position 286,148 of record NW_019213255.1, on the reverse strand, counting down.
AAATAGAAGAAAATTAGCCTTGACCTAGTAGAGAAGACTTCCCAAGGACTTACAGAGTCTACAGAACGCCATTTTATAACCTCGTGTCTTTGCGTAACGATCGTGTATATCTTGTGGTGCCTGACTCCCTTCTAGAATATCAAATGATAAGACGTTGCCAAATTGAGATTTATTTTGTTTAGAATATTCTATTAAACAGTACAATGAACTTCCGTTGCAAGATTCCAGGAGAAGTGCGCATTTTTTTTTTACATTGGAGCAATTTTATGGATTGTAACGATCATAGTAAATGAAATAAAAAAAAATGAATTAGTGTCCAGTGGCTATTTTGGTTCATGTTCCAGTATAGTTTGCAGCGAAGTTCTGCATTAAAAAGATATTCTTAGTATGCTCATCTTGATTCAGTGTGATCTTTGGAGGGGAAGGGGACGGAATAAGCGTCACTCATTAAGGCGGAATAAGCGCGTTCACCTTTTAATCAAAGCCAATAGACTTAACAGAATATATGTAATGATATATTTATTCTCGCTGCATTACATCCAAGTGAAGTGCGAATTAAGCGTTTATGTTGAACCTTCAATTTTACAAGTATTATGCAATTTCCATTGCTGTCTGTGCAATGTTATCTCGCTTCCAAGATAACTTTTAACTTTAAGTGTGCGATTAGCATCACTTAAAAGCAAATGACGAATTCTGAATGGACTGTAACCGCCTTCGGTGTCCGTAGATCCAAGGAAGCTTAGAAACTTAGTCGCAGAGCACCTATTCGTATACTGGCCACACATAAGAGTGGTAAGTTTCACGTATAAGTTGGAACGGGCTTTGTTACACGTGTTGAAGAGCGCATCTGCAAATTCCTTGTCAAGGCCATAAACGATTTCTTGAAGCGCCGGCCCAGTTCCGCGATCATCATTCTAAAACAGAAGATTTGAATGGTATAGGTTGGTTCGTATCTCCGCTAGCGTTTTGTCATCGTCTCTTAAGGTAGGTATTGCAGATAGATGTAGACAAAGTTAGAAAAACTTACATAGAAAAAAACTTGAGTAATGGAGTATGTAATGAACATGCAGAAGTAAATGCCAAATCCTCTAATCACGAGGTTTAGCATAATCCTTTAGCATGTTTAAATTTGGGTTCGCTTAGCAAATTTACCAAAAAAGCGGATTGAAAATCATTATAGAAACACTGGGACTTCACGCTTCTGCATATACGGAAAAGATATATGCATTTCATTACGAGAAACGCCTTTTACGGTGCCTTTCTACTAGAAGCTCGGTTTGGCTAGTTCTGGTCATATCTTCCAAAATAAAGATGCATCAATGTGTATTTCCAAATCCACTAAAAATGCTAATTTTTTTCACTTTAAACTAGTCAAATTGTTCATATGAGGACAAGATCGAAGCTTAGTTAAACCTATTTTCATAATTCTAACTCCGTAACCAAACAAAACGCTAAGAAATATATGATTACGTCTGGACGTGACATGTGATCCTATAGTTCTCCGCCAAAGCGCCTCTTCTTATCTTCATTATTAATACCATTCACTAATTTCCAGTAACAAATAATCTGCCTGAGGGTTCAGTAAAGAAAAATCTACTTTATTTCATCCAGTTGAGGTTGCAGATATTTGGGTTTATCACCTCAAACGATGATACTTCACTACACTGGTGCTTAGTCTGTTTTACTTAACTAGAAGAATGATTGTTACCGTTTGATATTTTGAGACTGCCCCATTATGCATTATTGTTATAAAAAATTATACGAGCGCGATTTTCTGTTCTAAAAACAAAAACATATCTGAAGAAAAATCATGCAAATGCATTCGATATTTAACGCGTGAGCGCAATAAATATATAAAGAGGTTTCATGTAATAGTAAACGAAACTGATTACTGAAATTCTATGACTGAAATAGTCTTAAATGCTTAAGACTCGAAAAAAAATTAAAATAATTACTCCAAGGATGTCTTCGAATGGCTAGAGCATGTAAAACCAGTATGGGTCTAAGGTCCATTTCCTTTTACATCCAGTGATTAGTTCGTGGACTCCATATTACCACCTGCGACTTTCAAAACTTACAAAAAATTTACATTTCATTTACAGAATTATTTATTTAAACCTTTTCTACAGAAGCGTACTTTTAACTCAGAAATCAGAAAATGCATTTCAAGGATTTGTTAATCGACAATAAATGTTCTTATAGCTTTACGTACCCTAGTAGCATTGACGACTATGAAATCGGCCTGCTTTGGTGAACAAGTCATTTGGCACATGAGATTCTTGAAGGCGCGGTAACACCCAGGACAACGCTTTATTCCAATCACCTCTGCTGATCGCATTTCTTTCTTAAGTGTTTGAAACTGGCCGGCATCGCAGCAAAGCTGGTGGTCTTTAATCGATGGCGCTAGATCGTCGCAGAAATCCTATTTGCATACGTTCACACGTAACACAAAATTGCCGTGTGTTGCAGACAAAAAAAAATAGCTCTGTTGTTAGGAGCAGGCGAACGTGAGTGGGCTTGTGTTAAGGCAAAAACTACGAGTCCTGTGGCTGTCAGCACACGATATTTCGTGAAGACAAAACGTACCGTACACGGTCACATTCTTCTATTGTTGATGCTCGTAAACTCAGAAAATAAAAAGTACTTGTTTATCTTTTTTTAATAGGGTGGATACTATGCAAGGCCAGCGAACACTACCCATAATTGTTATGTTACTTTCCCCAGAGTAAATTTGGTCACCTTACTATACTAGAAGAATTACAGCTCAGTTATTTCTACGGGGTCTCCATTCGCTTATTGAAATCACCAAATTAATTAGTTACACTTTTTTTCCCGTATAGTTCTTCAATTAACTTAGTTCAGCTGACACGCCAATGCGTTCCAGTCGCTCTATTTACTTACATTTATTATAAGTCATAGCCCTGCTTCAAGTACTCCGTTATTTATTCCCTATCAGAAAATGTACGTGCTTCTATCGTCATCAATTGTATACAACGTTAGCATTGGTTAGACCTAAGAAAAAAAAATACGACTTTTAAAACTAAATAATATAAAGATGTGTAAATTTAAAGCGGGCAAGGTAACCGACATCAGTTGCTGTCAGTGGACAATTTGCATAAATCAAGCATACAGCCATTATACGGAATGGCTAAATATATACTTTACAGTTTTGATAATGATAGCAAAAAGGTTTAAACGAATTCTAATCAATGTTTCAAACTGGCCGCAAAAAATTTAAGTTTCCTTAGAAATCTGAAGTTTATATCATTACCCTCATGAACATCATGCTCACACAGACATATATTATTTACGGAGCGACGATGTGCTCTTGTGTCGCAGTGGCACAGTTGTGGTACAGAGGTGATTACAAGTTTGTTTATTTCATGAATATCGCCTTAGAATTCTAACCTATATACTTATGATGATTTAGAAAGCAAATCAGATATGTGTATGTTTGTGTAGTCACATTGCCAAAACACTATGATCAAGTACAAATATTTCTAAAGACTTTTAAACAGCTTTAGGTAATTGCATGTACAAACAATAGTACGGCGCCTCTGTAGCCTATGTTGACAAATACAACGCTGGAATAGTACAGGAACTCTTCGTTACTTTTCCAAATTACAATGAATTATTTGACAATTATATCACCTTCCCATATAAATTGTTGATTCAGTAGAGTAATATTTTAACATATTGTTGCATCTTGCTGAAAATCTCTACATATTTTTTCTATACATATAAATGGATACTTTTAAAGGACGCTAAAGGACCATGTTTTTTTTACGTTCCTACAAGTATACACAATACCAATTTTTTTAGGCAATACATTTCACCTGTATCCTCCAGTTTGACCTGATTCATTTTCAAATTACAACTATCGCCTTTGGCAAGTAGCAAAAGTTGCCAGTTGGTTCAGGCAACACTCGTTTCTAGATATGCCTTCCAAGCTATAGGACCATAAACGCTCGGTTTGAAACCACACATTTAAGCCAAAAAAAACATCAAAAGAAAGTGAGGAAAATCTACGTTACGTTTTTCACTACTGTTAGTACAAACAGAACTCGATCAAAATCGTTTTTAATGTGCTAAGTAAAAACAAAACAAGACAATGTTAGTTGTATGTGATCAGAATGTCTTATTTGCGCGTATAGCGTATTTGAACGAACGCACCAGAAACTCGTCCCAGAGGCCTGTCGGTAGCGTCTCACTCGGCGGCTGATCCACGGCGCACGGGATAGACTTATCAACGCTGCGATCAAAAAAGCAGTGTCCGGTGAATGCACAGCGTTGACTATGAACTGTGACTGTCAAAGTTGCCTGAGCAACTACTAGTAGAAATGACCCTTTCATTGATGCTTTGGCCATACTGTGCTCACCACAAATGTGGATAACGTTCACTGTTCTGCACGGACCGTTCTTCGCCGCACTAGCGTCTTCTTTCCTTTTATAACCAAAACGTTTTACACTACTTATTATATGTCTGTACGTATACATGTATATACTCATACCATTTCATTCGATTACAATTGTAACTGCTCGCTGTGGTTAATTTAGTACTCCAATATTATAATTTATGCAAATCAACTAGCGTCTTTGTCGCAATGGTAAAAAAACTTAAGTTAGCTTTCTATTTATTTTAAACAATTATGATTCAGAAGCGGACCATTGAGTCAGTGCAGTCTTTTCAAACGTATCCGTTCAAATGGCAACGACTGGGTCTAGGGTTTGTTATGAGTATCTTCCATAGTCACGCCCGCAGTTTGATAATATACGCTCGCCTCCTTACCCCAACTCACAACAGTTGAATGTAGCTTTTCTGAGTGGGGAAAACTGTTACCATCTGTGCAAGCGGCGAAGAGATGTACTGCAGTCTGTCCATGATGGCGGCGATAGACCAGTAGGAAAAATGACAAGATCGTCTGCTATCTACACAAAATACCAGGCAAGTCGTTGCGCCGCTAACTTTTAGACGAATTGCGCAGTCTTTTTAAGTGACTTTCGTGCAAACGCCAACAATCTACAGCAGCGACCAAATTATGGGATACTTCCAAAGAGCAATCGGCTGAAAATTTCAGGGAACAACTGCCCAAAGAATGAAGTGGCATCAAGTATACACTCGCACGCGATAATGATGCTGTTGTGTCAGAAAGCTGACCGAGTCGCTTGGACTTCTTTCTGTTTTAGCTAAATTGTTGAAGTAGTTTGTTATCGATTGGACACTGCTGCCGCCAAACTAGCGACTAGCAGTACATTCAAGTCAAATCTGCACGCTAGACAAACCGCAGATAATAATATGGACAACGATTTAAACAGTAATTTTGTTAATGTAGGGCATAAACAACAGACAGGTATTTGCGATGGCCATGATATATCTTACTGTAAATTAAATCATTTTCATGAGCCGGCTTTCTCTACGGTGACAATGAAAGTTGATTCGTACAAATAATCGAATGAGGTTTAACTCTAAACATTTTTGTTTCATTTACTTTTGACTAAACCTACTTCATCTTGAAAGGACATCGATAATTTCGATGATATGCCACGTGTACTTCAATTCACACATACCAAGATGCGACACTGTATCTGTTTGATAATTTTCAGAACTAATCCTAATTGCGATTTTTCAGAAGTACCGGTCACCGAAGGAATTATTGCTAGTTTATTTAGCGGCAGAGAGCGAAAAAGCCTTCGTAGATGCCCGCAGTTTCTCCTATTCGAAGTATGCTTTGTACTGCAGTACCGGAACTTCCAAACTCGGATTTGTTTGGAAATTAACACGTTCACGAAAAAATCGGATCATTTAATGTGACGTGTGTGCTTCATCAGTTGGCGAAATGTCAGGATTGACGGATTACCACTACTTTGAGATCATTAAAAGCGCTAATCGCTAATGTATCTTTTTTGGTGTTTACTAGGGTTCAGCAGTAAAAGAGCGAAAAACAGTTGAACAGCGCGAAAGCAAAGGCTGTCTCAATGAAGACGCATCGAGCTCTACTTAGTGCGTGCCGCGCGCTCGGTACCAGTAAATGTATCAGTGCCAATACGGAGTCGGTTGTCACTGACTGAGAACTGACATCACTGATACATTTATTTTCTATTTTATTGATGTTAAGTGAAGATTGAGTAATTAAGAATGCCAAGTAGCAACAGAAAATAATTTCTGCGGCCAATATTAGAGGTAGCTTTGCAGGACCTTTAAGAAATTAGGCTGTATTTCTACTGACAGAATCCATGGACTTAGTGACAATAAGAAGAAAATCATACCGATTCCACAGATCGGCGTATCTTCGCTTTTCTTTCAAATGTGCATGCTCCGTTACGCGTCGTGGTTTACGTGCTCAATGCTGCAAGTATCAAACGGCCGCTGCACATAATATTGGAGTGCCCTAAGCCCAGCTTTTCCTGTGGAAACACAGCGTTAGAGTAACTCAGCCGACCTCTTATCGTCTATACATCCGGGTCCTCTTGATGCTTTGATAGCTGGTGTTCCTGTCCGAATGAAGGGAGACAGCTTTGTTAATAACCTCATTGTGGTCCGTGCGTGTTGTGTGCCTTCCTGGACGCTTAGTGCAATTCAAAGGGTAACAGCCATTCATTTCAATCTCTTCGTTGACTGTTAAGCAGGTGAATGCCGAATGCAACAACTATGCCTCGGTGGAAGTTTAACTCAGGCAGCCCAGTGTGTACTTTTAGCCGACTACCACTAAAAAGTTTTGTGCAGTTAAAAAGATAGCGATGTTTATTATCTAAAAACTAAACTCAATTAAATTTTTAAGACAAGAGTCGGTAGGTCGCTTGAACGGAATTGGTTACTTCTTTTAAACAAAGCTAAGAGAACAGCTAAAATATCCTAGCGAGCTTATCATCCATGGCGGTCGCTGTTCAATAAATTTTTTGTGGGAAACACATTTTTCGCTGTTCTATTTTGCCATACCAGTTTTGGTGCGTTCAGAAGATTTAGCATTATATCGAATTTTTAGTACATAAGCAGCGTTAACAATATATGTTAGTATGTCCGTATGATAGAAAGTGCGAGGCAGCAACAGAATTAGGCGTTTTCACGAGGAGTCACGGATCGAGTTTCAACAAAGTTAGCCTCGTAGGGATTATCCTAATCATATCCACATAAAAGCTCGTCTCAGCAATTCGAATGTTTCATTAATTCCCTTTCTTTTTTGGCGGTAATTTTTGAATGCATTTTCTTTTTCAATTAGTCAAAACATTCTGCATGCCTTTATGAAGATAGCTTCGACGCAATTGTTTTCCCTTACTGAGGAAGATAAACATCACAGCCTTTGTACATGCTACAGTGCGATATGCCACAACATTTCGAATGGGAACAGCAAAAGCGCCATTATTAAAAACAGTCGCAGAATATTTGCGTGCCATGTAACAGCTGTTAAAGCTTTTAGTCATATATTCCTCACGTGTTCTTCGAACGCTCACTCGAAGTATTAGAGTACTCGAGTTAAACTTGCACGTCTTTAAATATTTACACCTTTTGGAATAAGCAAGTGAAAACAAATATCTTTCGGTCAAGTCAATAGTAGTCCATTTTATAGTTTGCAAAGTACAGTTAATATTAGAGGTGAGCGTATGAGCCATATTTAACTTATCGACTGCATTGGTTAGCATCATGGATGACGACAAAAGGCTTTCCCAGTGCATCGAAATAACTATAATTACGTCGGGCTTACGCAAAGAAAAGTGAAATTGTTATTTCTGCGTAATATTGAGTTCACCATCTTTATTGTAATTTCAAAAGTTCATATTGTGTTGCATTGTCATCAAGTAGCTATTGCGTTTTGAGATTGTGCCGCTATCTTTCTCTTTTAAAATAAAATCCTTTCGGCTTTTCAATACTTAGAAAAATCGACTGGATTATGTGTATAATTAAATGTTTACATACATATATTTTAAATTTATTGGTTACTACTACTCTCTGCTACTACGCTGAACATACTTTTGTCTAAATAAGAAGTGGGTCGGATCCCCCTTAGGGATCTGCATAGTTTGAAGATACTTATCACCATTAGACGTAAACTAAAACTATAAGGGAAGAAGCTTCCAACTCTCATTTTAGAGAATATTGATCGTAGCCAACTAAAGCTCCATAGGCAAATACCATTTTTCAGCAAACATTTTCGTAGACTTTTTAGCTATAACTACATGGAAAGAGACAATTATAGTCAGATGTCCATGAATAGCTCCTAGTAATTACTGAAGTTTAAACCCCGATAGTTTAAGATAGGATTTAATTAGAGACCGACACGCAGTTTTTTTTTTAAACTGAACTAGCAGTTTAGGCAATGTGCTTCTGCAGTCTTTTAAAGCTCTTTTCACTTATCGTTTACTTCTGCTATATCGCGTACCGTAACGATTTTGTATCGCCAGTGCAATCCTAATTTCAGGAAACTGCTTAAAAATTGATATTTCAAATTTTAAAAAAAAAGTGAATTTTCTACGCTTTCTGTATTAGGCATTTCATCGAGGTAAAAGATTACTGAAACAGCTCGAGACATTTGCCTTGTTTATAGTAAGGGGCTAGCGGAGAAAGTATTCTGAAAAGTGGTTTGGCAGATTTAAAGATAATATTTTGGTTCTAAGGGATCCATCAACTCTAACCAACCGTCTCAGTTTAATGACGAGCATCTGAAGGCCTTTTTGAAAAAAGATGGCTGACAAATAATTCGATAATTAGCCGAAACGATCGGCAGAACCGTGGTTAACAACTTCAAGCCCCTTCGGTTTATACTGAAGGCTTGAACCTCATGAACCCTGTGGATCCAACAAACAATTGCAGTTTAGGGCTATATCTCAACATCTGTGTCAGTATCGAGCGTCACTCCGCCACACTAACCGATTGTTTGCGCAGATTTGTCGCCACCGATGGGAAGTGGTGCTTATATATCAGTATAACGGAAAAGGACAAAGTCAAGGCCTAGGCAAAAAAGATTGTGTACAGTGCAAGGACCTGATCCATTGGAATTGCTTCGCACAAGCTAGGCAGTTGATCTGGACATTTATTTCGGCCAGTTATACCAACCTAACCAACTTATTCCGGACAAAAGGCTCAATAAATAATCTTGCCTTCGACAATTCGAGGCCGCACACAGCAAACATCATTCAAATTGCCCTGTTGGACCTCGAATGACTGCTTCTGTTGGCTTCTCCATATTTTTCAGATCTTGCGCCGACAGGCTTTACGTTTTCCACTCACGGACCAATTATCTCTCTGGCTTTCAACACGGAGCAGCGACTTTAAACGTGGTTTGAAAATTCTGCAAAGCGAAGCTCGCTATCTGCTGGCAAGACGGCATTTGATGAAAAGACGAGAAAAATCGTGAATTATAACGGGGGATACATGGCATAACTTACTGCCACAGAAATAAAAAATGTAACGTTTTAAATTCAGCACGGAAACTTACTATCTCATTTAAATAAAAACTAAGTGTATGATATGACACCTTTAGCCTAGCTCGCTTGGTTGGTTATAAAGCACTATCTTTGATACGAGGATCACAGCACCTTGGGAAAAAATTCGCTTGTAGCTCTATTAAGCGACCTACCTTTTTACACAAAATCACTATCGTCAATCGACTTTTACCTTTCGTTAGAAGTCAGTGTGTGAACTCCGTTTAGAAACACGCTACCTCACTTCTGAGTTTTTGCCTCGGGAATAGGGCACTTCTGTGGTACCTCTGCAACCGACATTAAAAATCGTAATATGTCGCAGCCTCATCCAGAAAAAGATTAAGCCAGACGGAAATTGCCTTCCGTAGAAGAGATATCGACACTGACAAACTGAGTAAAATAAAACAAGGGAAAAATAATTTACACCACAGTACATTATTCTATTCAATTTAGAAGATTGATCTAGAAAACACATTATGATATGATTTCCTTTTCATTCTTTGAGGACGCGATATATATATAAGCAGTATTAGCATATATATAACAAATACATATAGAAAACAATTCAGTACATATGAGATGCCACCAACTCTGCGTTTCCGTCTGTCTGATCGGTTCAGTTTTTTATATTTTAACTATAATGACTAGACAAAATAGGATTCCAATAGTCAGATATAACCCTTTACTAAGTCGTATATTACGAGGGTTACGTTACAGACGAACAGTTGTTATCCCTTTGTTATGTTTTGGTCTATTTTTCTGATTGTTATTGTAACGTTGGAAAAATCTGTTTTACTGCAAAAAAAAATTACTACAACAGTAATGTGTCGCCTGTATGGTATCTATGACAGATAAACAATGTTATCAGAAGCACTGCGCTACGCGAGTATGACAAATTGACATGCTGCCTTGCATAGTTTAAAAATCCCTGTTATCCAGTTATCTTGATACCCACATGGAGTCAGTTATGCTTAAAAAAACACGCTTTTTTTGTCTAATTTATAAACATACACACAAATAGTGCTTTCGGTGCGACCGATGGCACTACGTGTGTGCAATTATTAAATTCGCGTTTGTTTCTCTCCCCGCTTCTGCATCGGTGCTTGAGGTGAAGTCGATGTAATATTGAAACAATTTTGGGATATAGACCGCCGCTTTGTATGGTTATAAACGCTAAAAACTTTGGTTTTTTTCGCTATTTTCTTAAAAGCCAATTCGTCAACCCCTTTTAGATCACAAGATAGAGAAGTGTTTGGCAGAAATACACTATAATTCGTTTATACCAATGGTTGTTTTCCGCGTTGCCCAATGATAAGTAAATTTTGCTTCATAAAACTCTGCCATCTACATTGGTTATCATAGCCGCCTTCAGCATAGAAACTACATCGGATATAAGTACTTTCGTTCTTGCGCCAAGTCAAAGCTAAAAACACTGCTAGACAATGGAATCAGTTAAGACGAAATACATATAATACCTGGATAAAAAGTTCAGGTATTATATATCCTTGATTCAGTTTCGCGAGTGCGCATGCATGCTTTCTCACACAAATACATTCTTAATAAATTCAGCACTGAGAACAAATATCGTGAAGAGTAGCGTGCTAAGCAATCAACCGTAGGACAACATAATTCTAATAATCGAATTTTAGTAAACAGTGAACCTTAGGTTGTAGTATTAAATGAAACCTTAATTGAGCGTGCATAGGGTTCAAAGCTTAATGGTTGCCTAATCTAACTGATATGGAAAAACAGGACTGCACGCATCCAGCCATGAGAATAGAGAAATTGCGAAATAGTCGTGAAGAGGTAATGGGTGATCTTGGCCGGCCAACCATGAGGAATTTACTTTTATTGCAATACTATGTACAAGCTACATTTATTTTTCGACGAAGAAACATTTAACGGGCAATATAAGTGTTCGCTGAATATGTAAAGCCGCTAGTGAACAAACAGTTCGTAGTGACGGAAACTCTTGCGTCTATATAGAATCAATAATAATAACTAAAATACTAACAATCATTGTGATGTTAGCTCCTTTTCATTATATTAAATCATATAGTACGAAAGAAAAGTGTGACATGGGCTTTAATTGGGAGCATACACCATCACTATATTTGATCGTCGATCGTTCTAATGGACGACAGCTATAATCGACGAATTATTACCGGTTAAAGCTGTATCGGATAGCAGCTGCGCTAGATCGCCAAACAGACACTGTAAGTTCTACAACTGTGGTGTTCCGTGTCCAGCCGGCATCGATCTGCACACGTAACCGTCGTGTGCTGTTATCGCTGAAGATCCGTTTCCAAGTCACAATTCAGTCCATCAATGGGTCACTTTTGCATTGACAGAGCAAAGACAAACTAACGTCTTCATCTTTGATTCTCCTTATATCATACGGTACCTAACTGCTCGGCTGTGTGAGCTTATTAATTTAACTGGGTATTTTAATAAACACCAAATCTCAGTGGTAGTACCCTAGCCATTCTCAAGTCTTCATCATTCGCCTTCGCAGGGCGTGTTCAACAGGAATCAGTGTCAAGTTCAAAGGTTCCTTCTTTTTTCAACTAGTAGGTGCACTCAGTGGTGGTCCCTTCTCCATCACAGAATATTTCGAACGTATTGATTTCACTGGTTTAGTTCCAAGAGGGAAGTGACATTGCTGCACAACTCGAATCTTCTGATATAACATGTCTCCCTACAACCCACCTGCTAAAAGCTGGATTAACAACGTTCGAGTGGGCGATCTCAGACCTTAAAGAACGCGAGCGCATCTTGGATAGCGAAAATGTTTCCCAGAACGTCGCACCGTTATAAAATAATAGCATAATTTTAAAACAGTAGATTGACATCCCCCTTGTTAATACTGACGACCTAATCTATACAAAGCTTGTCGGCAGTTGATTAGAGAGTCTTTATTTTACATCTGCTTGACCGGAAAAGTATAGGCAAGTCATTGCAATAGAGGGCGAATTTAATTATGCAACACATAACAGGGGCTATTTAATTTGATACCCACCGACTTTGCTCCGCGCTTTCAGGTCCTGCGTGCAGGCCCCTCAAGAGAGGTAGCTAATATTGCACTAAGCAGAAAATGAGAGGCGTTTATATTTGACTTCGCGTTTAGAATAGAGCTAGCACTAACTTATATCTGTAAAGAGTTGTTGGCCGTGCAAACGATATTATCGATAATTCTTTCATGTTTCAATGGCGCTTCCTAAAAACTGCTGAGTCGATTTCTTCGAAAGAACCTGAGAAAAAGAAAACGAACAACGAGAAAAGCCAAAGATCATTTGGCTGAGAAAATAACAGATAGATCTATAGGTAACATAGGATTTTAACAATATGAGATTACGTTGATGGTAGCCGAAAAGTGGAGAGCCGACATACAAACGCAGTAAGTGCAGTCAGCGCCCATTGAAACCCATATTAAAAGGATAGTTGTTTATCAAAATGTACGAACTGGACCGACGTGAGAGAGTTGTGGACTCTTTGGATAGATTATTAGATTAAACAAACACAATGAAAAAGCAATAGTTTAATTTAGAAGCAAGTTACAAAAGCAGGCCGAATTGAAGCACAAGTAGTAAGGCTGAGGCTATTTTCTACGATTCTGTTTGACTTCCTATTTAAATATATGTAAAATCATAGAGTTGATCGAAACTTGTGTGTAATGAGTATCCTATCATATAACGATATTCATAATGGATCTAAGGCGAGCCATCTCAGCTACCGCTTTTCAAACAAAATATTAGGACAGTAAACGTCAAATTACTAGTGATTATATTAATACGGGAATTTTATAAGCACACTGCCTGATTATTTCCTCTATAGTCTAATAGTATCTAGAACCTCAGCGCCAAATTTTCAAATATGAACGTTGCTGCCGTAAAGTTCATGCGTAATCGTTCGTCACTTGTTTCGATGAGACAAACGATTTCCGTCAACATGTCCGAAAAGAGGCGCTTGTTTCAAAGATATTGGAATATAACTGTGTGAAAATCCATCTGTTGCTTCATAAAAAAATGCTGTAGTTTTGATACAAATGGAAATATCTGAAGGCATAAAAACAAAAAAGGTAAATCTACATAATCGAATCGTTTTGATAAGGACTACAGTTGAATGGCAACAAACCACAAGGGCTAAATGGTAAACACAGTCAGCTAAACGGCTCCGACCAGCAAACTGGCAGAAGGCAATGCCCACTTCCGCTTCAAATATTGGCCCCTTCACCACCGCAACGGTCGTAACAATGATTTCCGGTCGAGGTTCCGTTGTTTCGTCAGCTCCTAGACGATATCCATTCCGGAAATTGCTTACCTAACATTGCTCTACATCGATTATATATATAAAAATAACCATTCTATATATGCCAATTGACGACTATATATATGTACTTAAAAAAAGTCGATCGGTATAATTGTTTTTTAACATATTAATTTAAAAACAAGGCCTCATTCGACGTTTTGTAAACTAAACTTGTAAGAATAAACTACAATATAATAATAGAAAATAATAAACAAAAATCATAAGGATATCCATGTGACGATAAAATACGATAGTAGCTTATCAAGGGTAAGAATATAACTTTCTCTAATAAAATTAGGAGAGGATGTCTAGGATGGTAATAACCAGAGATGTGTAGCCTGTGTAAGATAGTGAGAGTTTTATGATTAGAAGAGTACAGGAGGCCGGAATTAAAACAGAAGTGTCTATGCATGACATGTTTCTTTCGCCCCCAAAACTAGGAATTATCTCCCATACAGGCGCTTTACGAAAATCAAGTGGCGCCCCTAACTTGTGATAGTTAACTCTCCCTATCTTTTGCTTTCCATTATCATTACACGATTAAGATTCTTCATCTCGGTCTTCTATAAGTTGCTGTTAACCTAACGTTTCCTAAAATGAATCTCAGACATCATTTAAAACAAAATAATGACAATTTTAACTATAATTTTTCAATAATGGCGTAAATCTGAAGAACCAAAAACGGCTAAAAAGTAATAACGGCTTGGCCCTTTTAAAGTCAAATATCAAAAACGGCAATAACTTCTAATATGGAAAATTGTCAGGTATTTCGAGCCGCTATATTCGTCTTTATCGCTTTATCAAGTGTAGTAACGCCCAGCACTCTACTTGTTGTCAGTGCACTTTTGCTCCACTAGGTTCAACAAGCCTGCAAGAATTTTCCTTCAAAGTACATTACTAACTAGAAACGCCAAAGTCATTATTCAGTAAAATTGATGGGTTTCAATTTAGTCCCTCTCGTTTCGGGTGCTCTCAGAGAGACTATGATGCTCACAAAAACGCGAAAAATCAGCTAAAACACCACAAATTTGCTGCGAAGTATCGTCGAATGAGGTTTTTCTGAGCCTGGCCTTTGCAGTCGACAGCTGTTATTGAAATGGCCGGCCCGATTTCAATACAGACAAATGAAAAGTTAGCGAGTGAGTAACACCGAGCGATCGTGTTAAAAACAGCATTAGTTGTACTGTTTCCCCCACCTCGACGACAACAGAGCAACACGTATCTTTAAAAATATCCCGGATTTCAATGCCTCGTACGCGAATACGTATTCGAGCCTTAAGAGCTACAGTTATCCAGGGTTTGGATAAGGAGACTTTCCAGGTTGCGGAAATTTCTTTAAAGAATCTGTCTTATATATCTGGAGTCTGACTCAATTTCTGTTAATTAAATTTAACTCTATTAATTAATTTCAATTATCATCATCTCATTATCAATCATTTAACTCTAGCCAAGAGAGCCAAAACAGTATTGACGGCTTACAGCAATGATTACAATCACAAAAAAAAATATTTTCATTATTTTAATACTGAATTAATATTTTGAGAACGATGCGTATAGTTAGTTATCAAGCACATTATGTTTTCTTCGGTGTTTTAGTATTTGTTCTAGTTTGCATAAAAATTTAGGTGTCGCAGTCACATTACAAGCGATAAAAATACGATCACGGACCGAACTATCTCCAAACTAGAACGTGCTTCTTGACTGCATGTGCTTAAACACGCGTTCACTCTGTAAGAATGGCGCTGCAAACACTTTTCGCCGATACGAATAAAAAAAGCAGACATCGCTCTGATAACGAAAACATGGGTCTCCGTCCTAACAATGAAGCTAGAGGTTAAGCCATTGTAGTCTAACTGCAAGTAAGTTAAGCTGCGATGGCTTAGTCGAAATAATCCGAACACTGACCGATGAAGCGGAATTATAATAAAATGGGAATATACGTTGTTTATTTCGAGTGATTTAAACCTGTCTATTATTTAAACCTGCGTATGGGTTAGATTGAGCATAACATACCAAAAGTTCTTCCTCGGTTTCTGTGTCGATCATCTATTGGTGCGGTTTGTGACTCGAGGCGCCGCAAGCAGGATATCTCTCCTCGACCTGTTCCTGTGCAAGGATCACTCAACGCCGGGCGTTACATGCTTCCCAAGTCTAGCAGCTCAAACCACTCTGTGATGAAGCCCTGCATGTCAAGGCTTAAACCTGATGAGCAAAACTATCATTGAAGACTTTGCTGTGCAAAAGAAAATTATCCTGCGACTGTCTTTTGATAACTTCGAGGACGTGAACACCAGTTAATTGAAGAGAATGGACTACACAAGCGGCACAGATTAACAACACATTTACTCGAAGACATAGGGCGTGATATTTAAATGATCGCGCATCTGAAGAAAGAATTTGATAAGGCAATCAGGAGACAATGGGTAATTAGGGAACGGAGAATTTTGCCAAGCAGTGACCCAAAAGCAGCAGCTCGCAATTATATTGGTAAAAGAATAATTGGGCAGGATGCAGTATCTTTGTTAGGCATTTAAAAAAACTATGACAATGAATGATCATCAAAAGGCACAAACACTCAGCGTGTTTTTTGAGTCTACATATCCGTTAATTGCTGAAGTGCGACTAATTCGATCTTTTAAGGCTCCCTAATTTAAATAAAGTATAAATATATAGTAAATATAGTCAAACGTCTGAAAAAGCGCAGTCCTAGACTAATAAGATCCCGGGCACACTTCCATTATATTTATTTAAAGGGCTTGGAATTTCAATTTGTATCATACGAAAGGCTAGGTGTATGATGGGATGATGTGTATCCATTTCAAAATTTGGCGGCTATACACCAAAAAGCATCTCGAGACGCGTGTAGAGATGAAGTGTGTCAGGCCTGTACCTTTCAAATTAACTGAATGCTAGTTAGTTATTTTTATTCACACGTATGTAAATAGAACAAATGTGCAATATAATTATTGCTACTGCTCAGTCAATCTCAGTAATTACTAACTTTTGACGCATAAATCGTAATCTTAAGAAACGGTTTCCTCAAAACTGTTTGGTGCTGTTATAAATATCATGCACATTCGTCTATATGCATTTTAATTATAAAAAGCGTAGAATGAGCCAAGAATTATAACTATCTATTTTAAAAATTTCTATACGAGATAATTTACAATATAGTATAGCACATTAATGGAATTTTATGAAATATCCTGTTGAGGTGTATTGTGCTAGCTCTTTTGGTCATGTACAATAGTTGGAAACAATTTCTCGAAACTTTCTCAAGATTGTTAACTTATGTAAGGTCTCTTCAAACATGCTGGGCTTTGGGTTAATACATTTATTATAAATGGTTTCATCCATATTAGCAAGTACTTCAAGGATGACTAAACTTGGCAAATAAAAAGCGTCTGGCAGCTAAAATAATCATGGGCAGCTAATTTAATCGTACTGAGCTCCCACAGGAAGTAAAGAAACAGACGTTAATTACTGAGAATTAAAAAAGAAATGGGTAGGAAAGACTTATGTAGAATAAATAGTGTATAATACACCGCTTTGCAGTTACTACCACTTAATGGGATAAGATCAACTAGATCATGAATTCATCTCTACCAATCGATAATTGTATCTATTCTATACTTATCCACTGTGTACCATATGGGATATAAGGCTCTGAAAATAGAACATATGTGAAATGTAAGTAAAGGAAACGAGCAGTGAGCGGGCAGTTTTATTTTAGTATAATAGTGGAACATTACTCATCCTTAGTCTTAAAGTGTTCCTTATATTATCCTAAATCAAATTAATCTTAATTTCAGAACATCTACAATCTTTCCTAGTGACACTTAACGAAACAAGGATCTGTTGGGGGGAATCTAATAAGAACACAGGGCTATACACACGTGCTACGAGGCCCAGTATTGCCAGATATAAAAGCGATGATTAGTTTGATTGCCTGCTTTTGTAACCTCGTTACTGTAAATGAGTTTCTTGCTAGTTGATTGTGTTTTTTGAAATATTTTAGAGCCCTGTTTTCCTTCGGTAAGTTAATATAAGAAGGGTAGAACTGACTTACACAGTGCGCTGACGTGGTACTCATGCAATGGTAGATTCCTTACATAGAGGACACGTAGGTCAACTTGCATATAATTAAATAGTTTGTACTCTAAAAAAAAAAATATGTATATATATAGGTGTGTATAAAAAGAGTCGTGCTCCCTACCCGCTTTTTTAAATAATTCTAGTAAACTTTCATGTTCTCTTGATATCTACATAAATATGATACAAGCTGTCTTCAAATATTGCCGCTAGGTTGTTCTTTCTTGCATTTGAGTTCTATTGAGGGAATACGAAAATGCATTACAACGACCGCATGCAAAAATTAGGTTACTTTTTTTCAGTCACAAAATCCGCTATTTTACCCGACCTCTGGCAATAAATCACTCGTTGTACATTTACCATAACTTTCTACAGCATCTCTCAATCTATTTGCTCATTCTTTTTGGCCAGAAACTTTAGTGTTAAATTCGTTCAATCATTATTTGCGAATGGTTGGAAAAATAATAGTCCGTCATTTTTTTAATTTAGTTAAAAAATTGCTGTTTCTTATATTACTGTATTTGCTAGATGTATCAACAGTGTGCTTTATTATAATATTATTATATTATATATTATATTTATTATATTATTATTGGTCCCGGTTAATGATTACTGCCATTTACCAGATCTGTATGCCTTACGCATGTCGAATTAATATTTATAAGGCTTTTTTTTGTCAAACCGCTTCGTTATTTGCTGCAGCGCATCGAAATTGTTTTGCTTAGAACCAGTTCAACGGTCTCTGGTATAAGGCCTTTCGTTATTCTAATAGAAAAGTTGAAAACTTATCTTTATTGTATTATTAAAAAGATTTCATTTTAGACATAACTGTCTTTAATGGCTCTGAAAACATTGATTCTAAAAATTTTTCAGCTAGCGAATGTTATCTATCGCTAAGTGGTATCGGTTGGAGGAGCCCGATAGGAAACCAATTTTGCTTTCTAACTCAAAAACACGCGGACCAAATTGTTGTCTAAGGTCAAAGAATACAGAAACCTACCGCTGACTCATTTATTAAAGAATCTCCATAAAGTCAACCTGGAAAATATAACACCACCCTTTTATGCGATAATATATAACCATAGTTATATTGTCGCATAAAGGTCAGTTCCATTCTATTATTTATTAGATTTTAATTAACCTATTAACGCACATACACTGGAGAAACAGTAGCGCTTGGCCGTAATGGTAACAACTTTGTGTTGTAATAGAGAATTGTTTGCTTTAAATAAATGGCCAGATGGCTAGTTATATCAAAACTTGTGTTTTTTTTTAGCTATGAGCTGTTTCGTCTCATAAGGAAGCCATTTGCCAAATATAATGGCAGCAGCAAAACAACGTTTCGATATTCGCAATCTGGAAATGTTTGAGGGTGCCGCTTGAACAGATATAGCAGGACTCGAACAAGCCACAGAATCTAAAACACATATATATCGTCAGTAATTATTTCCCGATAATGTATTATTAGATACATCAGTACTATTGGCGTCGCTTTTCACTTTTAGCTCACTCAGATTTAATTCGGCCATTTATCACTTGTAATAACTTTTCTTAGAATTTCTACGACGTTTAATGTTCAAAAGCATCGCTACCGTTAGTTTACTTAAGTGTTCCTCAGAAGCCAAAAGTCAGACATGCGGCTAAGTAATTACTACCGTATTCTTTGCGTACACAAAGAACAAAAGACTGCGGCTCCTTCTTCGTAGAGTGAAGACGCATTCACCCATCGCTACTGCTCCCCATAATTGTATCTCCTCTGCGGTTCATTTTCCGAACCCATTTTTGTCGTGTTATATAGGCTTCTGTCCTTACTGCTGTCTTCATCACTTCAGTATGATGCTGCTCATGGAACCGTTAACACCGCTAGCGCTCTGATCGAGCAAAGCCAACAGGTGGCCGTCTATCAGTTATCAGTGTTCTGGCAGATCAGCATCTGACGATCTCATATATCCGGATGCCAGATTCCTCCCATACTTAAAATAGCTTCGACCGCCGGCCATGAAGTCGTTTTCAGGTAGCTACCACACTGTCCTTTCCACTAATTATGAAACTCTCCCTGACTGAGATGGCTCCCTCGTTAGTGCTCACAGATGTTAATCAAGTCAACATAGCTTTCTACCTGATCAATTAATAATCCGTTGATCAGTACTGTGTATTTCTAGCCGATTTATTTTAGCCCAAATGCAGAAACAGCATAAGCGGCAGACTCGATTTAGGAACGAAAGGAAATCGCATATGCAATTACTCAGAAGTTTATTAATATATATATATTTAATTAATTTATTATATATAAAGTTCAGGTTAATTGCGTATTTAGCGTCATCTCCAATGCTGCGCTACTGAAAAACCTTAGGTTGAAGCACATAATGGACACGACTCAGTACCATCTTAATACAGCTATAGATTTAATGTTGCTTTTCTTTTAAGCAACCTCTTTGTCTATCAAACTTATGTTATTATAAATCTTTTATTTTTTTCCTTACGATACAATGCTTTGAGCACCGCTTGTTTCATACTAGAAAGATACAATTTTCTTTAAGAGTAAATTGCCTGTAGTACATGCGAATTGGCCTTTATAGTATTGAAAATAATTATCCTTATTAGACAGGTTATGTAGTAGATAATGTTTCGTATTAATGTTGTCCTGGATTTTTGTGGGGGTAAGTACACTTTGCGACGTACGGTACAGGTGGTCCATTTCGCTATCGAGTTATATTGCATTAGTTAATAATACTAGTGATAATTTTTTCTAGAAGCTCTTATGAAGATTAGCAGCATTGTCGATTCTATGGCTTATATATTTGAACGTCTCTAAAAATCTTTATTTTTGTATTCTTAACGTTTGTCCATGGTTTGTTTATATTCTTCCGGCCTTGCGATTTCAAATACATTTACATGTTTGGTAAGACTGTGTTTATTTGAACTTTTGATTGTCTGGTTGCTTCTTTTTTGCGAGATTTCAGAAATTTATTGAAGCTAGAGCTGACGCTGCTACTCGATTGGTTAGCGGCGACGCTGGGAACTTTAAACCATAGTGGCCCTGGTCTTAATCCTACAGCGCGTACAAAAATCTTGTACCTTCAATTCTATAAATATTATTATCCTTAGTACTTACAAAGGTTAACATTTTGTTTTCAAGCCATGTCAGTCGACTATATAAAATGCATGACATTTTCACAGGATAAGGTGAAATAATAACTTTAAATAGATGAAGATTTGACTTAGAGTATCGTATAGTGGCAGATGGTGACTTACTACTAACGTGTTTTTCATTTCATACATTCTGATTAGTCCTTTGAATATAAGGTAAATGAGTTTATATGTGTCGAGTAATTGAAGAGTTAGCATTAGAGTTGTTTTAAGTTGTGGAAGTTATAATTACTAGCCAATCAGATAAGGCCACATAAAAATTTGGCACATTGTTGGGTTTGATCAAAAACAACTTCGTATTCTGTGCGCGCTTTTTTGTGTTCCTTCCAACCTTCCTCGAATTCTTAACGATAGCACGAGACTGACGTTTAAGGGAAGACATTTACTAAGATTAGTATTTGCAATCACAGCTGTAAATTTATTCGGCATAGTCCGAACATACTTTCTTACCATCTCTGTCGCGTCCAGGCCTTAAAGTACAGTATTCTTGAGCTCTGTATGAGACGTTAATGATCTTCTGTTTGGCCCTCACTGGCCTTTCGATATAAGAGCACATGGATTTAAGTCGAGTGAATTTTTAGGCCATTACAAGTCCCCATTTCCATTGATAATAGGCATTTCAGAGACGCACTTCGCCATATGTGGTAGTGATTTGTTGCTGCCATTTGGGTGTTATTCTCGTACCATTTTGGTTCTAATTAGTTTGCTATGTTGTTTTTTTCCCATAGCCGGTTGGCAGAACGTAGAATTTATGCATCGCGAAAGGAAATCACCGCACAGGAATCTCATGACTTTGCTACACTCGTGAGATCCTTCGTCCGAATACCTGTAAACGTTTGGACCGTTACTACTTAAAATCCTAAAATATAACACACCTGAAAGACAGACCTTCTCTCACTCTTCAACCGTCCATCTCTGGAATAGTTTGGTCCACTTGAAATGCGCATACCTTTATACATAATTTAGCCGAGGTTTTTTGCCTAAGTTGTGACTGCTGAAGGCATCCATTTCAACATAACGTTAGAGAGCCTTTATGGTCACGATGACTCCACGGCTTCCCACCTTTTGACGAGGTTGAGGAATTGTTACAAATCGGTCTTTTAGTAGCGCGGTTAGAATGACCTTGTCGCGTTGTGTCTTGTCTTCAGTTTTTCTCCCATTTTTCTTAATGACAGTGGTAGCTTGTTTTTCGTTTTCGAGGCTATATTGTCAACTGCACGCTTCAACGCCTCGACCCACTCAGCAATCTTTTTTCGAAATCGCTTTTCTTGTACACGTCTGGCTGTTAGAATCCGCCGCTTTTCCAGCTCTTCCGTGAGGTCTTCTTGTTACCCCATTACGCCTTCATGTATAGTCACAAAAGTACGAAAATCATTAAACTTCATTTCGAAATAACTTGTGGCGACAAAAACCGGATGCCGATATTTATTCGGGTGCGCAGATTGAATTCGACAACATCTGAAATTTCTAAATGGCCTTATATGATTCGTCAGTGACTGTAGAACATACACTGTACACTGATAACAATTTTCAATGCACCATTTCCCATAGTTGCAACCCAGTGATTCCTATTGTTGCAAGCATTGCTGCATAAAAAGCGATGATTTCCTGCAGTTTGTCTTATTTTTTTTTTATAACTATAACGATTCGTATCGCAAGATTCATAATGGTTGTCAACAGGAACGGGTTTTCTTTACTTCAAAGGTATGGTTATTTAAAGGTCCCAGCATTACTCGAATTCATATGACGGAATCTCAGGAGATATAATCGTCTTGGGTTCTAACCCAAATAACATTACGTTTAACTCCAGACATACTATGATTGTACGAGTGCATTGCATATGAGCAAATTGGTTAAAGGCAACACAGGTAATCTTAGTCAATAAACGTTTTTACGGTAACAATACACTATCTAAACCAGTCGTTTCTTTAATTTCTACATGGCCTAGGTTGCCAACGTCACAATTGTTCTTCGTCACGATTCTTTTATATTGAAATCTTTCAAAAGTAAGAAATTATGTTTTTAGAAGTACGTTTACCTAACCGTGTTTTCGATTTTTGTACGGTAACAGTATTTTCGGTTATTCGAACGCGGAGCTATTGCTAAGGGACTGGCTATGGGAGTTGGCATAATTTTGTTTGCGCTTTGATGATACTCTACGATTTCAAAAGTGGCTCAAATAAAAAAGCTTTATAGAACGCCTTTAAACAATTTTGGCGAGTTAGTTTCTTCAAAGTCGTTAGTGTCTTCCATTTGCTAACGTTCGCAGCGGTTAAAACAGCTGCCGCCGCTACTATAGCAGAGGAAGGCCTGCAACTGCCGTCGTCTAAGCGGTCCGCAATATGGGACTCAGACTAAGGGAAGACCCAAAAGTTGCCTGTCATGATATTATCATGCCGAGCATCAATATGGTTCTGAATGACTACTTAAAGTTATGAAATAGCGTTCTTGAGATTCGCTTGTCGAAAAAAATAAATGCTGACTAAATTTAAGTTTCGGCGTACGTTGGATAACTTGACGAGTCACAAACCATGCGCTCGACGGGCTAGTTTTCAATAGGCATCTGACTGCTGAGTAGATATTTGGCAATGGTAGCCGACTAAAGTGCCAGTAAAAAAGCAGAAAATCATGTTCAAATAGACACAATCCCAACTCTTTCAAAATGTGTGGAGCAAAGGCGCTTCGCACTCTTTACCGATCTATGTTACAACAGTCTTACCATTTACATAGCGAAAATCAAAAAAGGGCACTCGAGGATAATTGCTCACCATTTCAATGCGTCAACTTACTCTACAAGTGTAGCTTTTGCATTACCTCAAGATGGACATACTTCAGAACGTTTATTTACAGTACAGTCAGGTACGAAGGAAACCGACTGATCGATCTTTGAAGATCTTGCCATCTCATAGCAACATTGTCATATGGAATTAAGAAGAAGAAAGATGTTGTACGCGGCACATACGATAAGCACGATGTAGTAGACTAATTGAAAGGAAATGCGGGAACCGTGCTCACATTCTCTACAAATAACTATTATTTAAAAATATACTACATACAATGCGTTTCATACAAATGGTACAACTGATTATATTGAAAATGGAAAGTACATAGAACAGATGCGCTCTACGACTTTCATGGGATACGGCAGAACGAGCAGCGGCAGAAAGCATATGATGCTCTGAATTTTCACGTGAAGCAGTTTCTTAGTAAGCCGCAAGGTATCGTCGTGTAAAGGGATGTATATTTAAATCAAGCGGTTTCCTCGGCAGGATCCCCTGGTCCACCGTGTCAAAAATACTCTTTTTATCCAATTAAACGCAGTGAACGTGGGACAGTAATTCCCCTCATTTGTACATCAATATGTTTTGAATACTGCTGTAACTATACTTGAGTGAAAAAAGTCAGATACAACACTATCCTCATCCGATCCAACAAAAATTAAATTAAGTTAAAAGGTGTACATTGTCAGGTGTGAAATCGGCTCCAAGCTTGAATTAAAGCAGAAGCTTAGGTACGATAGGTTCGAAAAGGTCAATCAGTTTACCCGTAATCCGCAGCTTTTGATTATCGACATTGACTGAGAGCGCTGAAACAGCTGACTAACATATAATGAAACGAATATTAGGTAAAATGCTCGCTTCGTTAATGAAAATGTACACGGCGTAAGATGAAGATAACAAAACTGGTACCGTTGAGAATAGGTAAACAGACTATTGCGAAAACAACAGTTGACAAATAGCGATATCTTTATGAGATTCGCGGGAAATCCGCGGTGCAGCTAGGATTCACTCATATCGCAGAACATGATTATTTACAATTACCAGGGCATCATACGAGGTTTTAGCGTAATTTCAGCGATCTTCAGAGAATGTTTGGTTGCTACCACGATCGGTTTCGCCGAAACATAGGTATTGTTACATATATATAGCTCAGTAAATATATATATATATATATATATATATATTTCTCTAGGTATATATTCATCTCTCTTACTTTTATATATATATATATATATATATATATATATAATAGAAAAAAGTCACAGGGGATTAGATCTGGCGAACGCAAAGTTGAGACAGCATAGGTATTGATTTTTTCTGCGAAACGCGAGTCACGAATAGCAACATGTAGGTAGCTGCGCATTATTGCAGTGAAAAATCCACGACTTGTCCTCTTAAAGTTTAGGCACCCTACTAGAACCTCCTAGTAATACTTCTTATTAATAATAGAATTGGTATAATACGCAGGTTCCCGATACTCGAAACTACAGTAGGAAGAAACTTGATTTTCTGCATGAATCCTGCAGCTTTTTCCTGCAAATCTTCACTCGCCTCTAAGGTGGTTTTCAGAGGATTACGTTTTGCTTCTTACTTCACAGCTGCACATCAAAGTTTCTACACCTGCACTCACACGCTGCAGCAGGTTGGGCTCGTCCTTGAATACGCTAAGGTACTTCTGGGACAGCAATTCAACAATCCGAATTTTTTTGAAGAATTTTGCACAAGTTCTCGAATATGTCCACCACGATTTCGATGACATATATATCGAAATTTCCCTTAACTGTAAAATACAAAACATCCTTTGAAAAGGGTATTTCCATTTCTGCGCTCGAACTCGAGATGAAAACTTACAATCGTGATAACACGATTTGAAGTCAATGTTTTCAATGATTTCTCGACGGAACCTGCGTGCTCCGCTACGCATCCAGGCTTATTTGTCTTATATAGCTTATATGGCGCGGCATACATTATATATAACATTATCAACTCAACCATTTTCCGTGACACCATCACTGGGCCTCCTATTCATTACGAATTCAACATTTGAGCCTCAGCATTCCTGCTTTCGTGAATGTTTATCTAATGACTACCTTGATTTTTGCGTGTCTTAATCGTTTTCGTGGACCCTTAGTGCGAATATGTCTTATACAACAGGGCAGACTTAAAGCCTCTATTGCGTACGTCGACAGTAAAAACGTAGAAACAAGAAAGTAATGCCGGCTTATTATTAAAAAGCAAGTATGGCACTATGGTATAAAAACAACTAATTTTACTCCTAGAACTCCACATAAGAATAGACCACAGAAAAATGATGGTTTTATTTTCGTCTTGATATAAGATTTAGTCATGATGTTGACGATGATGGTATCTGTACGTCTCTCATTGCATCACTCGAAGTATCTGTGTGCTATTTATAAAAAATAATCAGTCACATCAAGCCGTTTAGCTTAACAAAATCTTAATAATAATACTTATTGGCTTATTGACTCTTATGAAAACGAAATCTTGAACGGTACAAAAAATAATAATTCGTACCCAAAATACATTTGTTAAATGTATGCGGAACCTCTAGTTCTAACTAAAATTAACTACCGAAGTTACCATCATCTCGATTTTAAAATTGGTTTTAATTCTTTGCCGGAAAAATATATCAGGACATACTCGACACATGTGCAATTCACTTAGGAGCAAAGATAACCAGACGATTTTCTACACACCAGTCGAAAATTTAATCAAGCGCCATTTGTACTCTTTTCCGCAGCATGTTCCATCAGTGTTCGAAAGGCTTAGAACCTCAGTAAATCATATGCGTACGGTATAAAACTATTGGCTTGGGTATTATTTCGTTTATGCTTAGGCGATAGTTGTCGAACTTATTACGATTAAACAGCACAACTTACTAAACTGTAAACAAGTTGAAAGATGAGAACGCAATCCTATGCTGATTTCCCGGAGAATCGACCCTAGCAAACTGACGGCATCGATTTCCAGATTTTTATAGAATTTCAAGAAAAGCGACTATCAATTGTTGTAGCCGCAGGTAAAAAAGCGATACTAGTAGTCGAAAGAGAAACGTTCCATCTTCTGAAGAACTGTTGGCTATGATCAATGAGAGGCAAAGACATTTTTAACGTTCATGACGCCCTCTGGGATGTTTAAATTCAACATGAACGCGTGAGTTAGAATAAGTCGTTTAAGAACATCTAAAGGTCGTTGAAAAATGTTGCTCGTATTTTACATCCGATACCTAACTCGTTAGACATGACTTCTTTATACCATTAGCTCCTCCCAGCACGAGCTGAATAAGCACGGATTCGAACTTGGACCACCTCGGGCTCCGCAAGGCTTTCGATAAATATTAATCCTAACGTCGGTGGTAGTGATGCTTTAGTATACTAAGAGTGTTAATAATTCAGCATATAAAATATGAAGCCAGCGTACTTATTCTACTTCTAATGTTCAAAAATCGGGTTGAGTTAGCTGTGCGTAGGAGTTGCTATGTGGGGCAAACTAAAGATTTTTCGATAATACCATTATACGGATATTTATACACAGAGATTGACGAGAGTGTATGAGAGGACTCAAAAACGAAGATAAGCCAAGTATTTAATTTTTAAAGAACTCTAATGCTCTATGGAGATTAATGATGATCAGGCCTACTCACCACGGGCGACGGTAAGCGCCTGCTTGATTGCAATATAAGTAGAAAATCTTTGAATCCTTCTACGGCCCTCAGTTCATACAACAAAAGCGGCCATCATCGTGTTTTGTTTTTGGAATCGCTCCTCTAGTTTCTTCAATCTGGAACTCATTGCAAGCTAGAGCACAGTAATTAGTAGACCAAATCAAATTTGACGCCTCATTTCACCGACCGCAAACAAACGACTTGTGCGATGGATATTAACCCATACTTTTTCAAGTCCAACTGAGGCCCTCGTGTATAAGAGATTGTAGGTACAGGCTCCTCAGAATGTTCGCCAATGCCCGTTCAAGGCGATGCATAGAATGAATGACTTCTGTTATTTTTATACTCCGTCGACATTACTTAAGTTCAGAGATTACCTATGAATCATTTCCTTCAGAGCTTTAACGAAGGAAATAGCGAAGCTTCGCTGGTTCTTTCATAGGCGTGGATGTACAATTTACAGAAGAACGACTATTCTACTTCACTGTTAGTATATACTTCTATGAATGGAAGGGGAACTTTCATACTTAATATTATATAAGCAATCAATGAAGCCCAGTCATTCAAGCTTTCGTCGCTATGGTCCTTTTACACAAAAAATATTCGCTCGACTTGAATATAGCAATAATGTTTTGATTCATACTGCCAGTAGCTTGTGTTAAGCCGACTTGTTTAACAATCGATCGTATCAATGTTGTTATCTCATAGGTATTCCTTACCATGTGCATGGCTTCTACATAGAGAGCACAGTTTTCAAACATTTTTGCTTTCATTCAGTTGGCATCTCTCAATGGTACAGTTGTAATACCTATATCTACTAAATTTAAGGGCATAGATATACACCATTTTACGTCGTTTCAACGTCTTTATCTAGGCTCGGTTTGCTCGGCACCGGTTTTAACGACTAATACTGAAAACTTAGCTGTGTGTAACGTAATTGAATCGTAAAACCATTAAAGTTTTTGTCACTTCAGGCGACGAGGTGCTAAAATTCAATGTGACAAAATACGACCTCGTCGATAATAATGAAGTTAGATACTGTGGATAAATAACCACTAAGCCGCAAAAGATGGGTACATTTTAGCCTAGAATCGTCTCAATGTCAGAACTTCAACAAAGTAACTCATTCACTGGCTGTTGTTTCGAAATGGGGAGCAGCCCCTTCTATTAGCGTTATTATTGGTTAGATGGGCAAGCAAGCTGGTTTATGATCACGTCCTATCCTTCTACGGACGGTCTTTGCTCTCAAGTTCTTCCGCTAATAATAAGTGCTCAGATATCTACTTAGGCTCAGTTCCAGGGGACGTTAAGGAGCAAGCGGTACAACAGTAGGCGTTACCTTTTCGAATTGTTTTTAGTATCGATCCTGCTTCTATAAAGTTTAGGGTCAGGTTACGTACAACGTACCTTAAAATCTTTACCTAAAATGCTTACCAATGAAGCAACTTATCCTTAAAATCTTTTTCTACGGGATGCATTTTTTTTAGAAAGATGTAATTTTACTTTCACATTGGGCTGTTTTAGTAATTAAGTGCCTTTCTCGTAACCTACTGAGATGTTTGTCTTTTTTTGAGTTGTCCTTCAGGCTCTGAACAGATGTATCGAATGGATCATTATCAGGGCCTAAGTCAGGATCAAAAGAATGTTCCACTCATGATGGTTCAGTACGGTCCATGTCACCATAACCACATGACATCTATAAAACTATCATGCAATAAAGTTACCACTCGGCGTTGTTTGTCCGCCTATATTCATTTTTGTCGGTACGTCGTTCGTTTAGAATCCAGCCGCAGTCTACATGATTCATTTCATTAAGTTGTTAGGGATTTCACGAGAGCAGTCCCGTCAGATTCCGCAAGCGCCTCTGAGTGGTTGGTATGGAAGATTGCGCAGAATTTACATCTAGCGATCCTGGCTAAAATGCATCCAGTATAGCAAACTCAGTACAATCCAGAAAAAATAAAGGCAAGGCAATTTCTAAACTAAACCTGCAAATTAAATATGCAAACCTGAAATAGTTTGTCAAAGATATGACAAATTCCGAACTATTCTTTGAATATCTATAAGCCATTTAGCCAGTAAGCTATTAACTGGATAGTTTTTTCGCATAAAGGTAACTGTTAACTTACCTATCCTCACCATTCAGCTGCAAGGCTATTTGCTTCGAACTGTAGATGCTTCCCTTTTTACATCAACCTCAACTAGGTTAGGTTTCAGATAGATCTGTGAAAAGTGTATCTGTTCGTGGCATGTACAGTTATAATCATTTCTTCTAACAACGAAACTTGCGATGTCGGAAACCCAGCCATTTCTGGTTCATTTAAAAGCTTTGTCTTCAACTCTTCTTGTAGATCTTGCGGCCTTATGCAAGGATATCGATGCCTGTCGATCTGCATTTTCACAGAATGAAAATGAGTACCGACAATATAAGAGCGCTATCCGAAGAGGCAAATTATTGATGGAGGAACGTCGCGGCCGTGTTGAAAAATCCAGGCAAATCAGAGATGCAATTGTGGAATTACGCAGATTTGGATTCTCTAACAACGCCTTCCAGGATCATGCAAACATTTACTATGATCGGAAGACAGCAGGGCACATTTGTGCTTCCCTTGTAGAAAACAAACAGTGTACATCGAAAAGCAAGCACAACTCGACGTAACATTCTTCTTAATGCTTGTATACAGGATTCAGGAGTGAAAACCATTGTAAAGAGGCGCAATTCATACAGAAAACTAAAGTTCCCACCATTATAAGGTCAAAATTATTTCTTCAGGACAGTCTGAATCTGGAATAATGAACCATACCACACGTGTGCGACTTTTGAAAGGACGCTCTTTGTAGTGTATTGATCGTATCTTCTCGTTACGAGGAGTTATTTTGGCTTGTAGCTAGTAAATAGTGTCTCATCCGAACTGAAGACGAACGAAAGACGCATTAGGTAGACTCGATAAATGAAAAATGATTAAGTATATTTGTTATGCTCTTTCTTTAAGTGTAAGTGTACACACACTGCAATAGATGCTAATGGCGTCACGAATTACGAATGGGTATCACTAGTTCTTTTAGAATAAACATTTATCAGCGGCAGCGCCGCTATAGACAGTGGTTTTTAAAGGTGAAGAAACTTTACTGTTCCTCTAAACTATGTAACTAACAGATATTGGTGTTTTTGTGTATATGAGTAACATACTGCTTGGAAGATAGAAGAGTAATATATTTAAACAACAGCTTCAACTGATTTTACGCAATCTGTTTTCTCTTGGGCGTCTACTGTACCTGTCAGATGTATTAGGTAAACCATTCCTTTCTGCCCGTCATGAGATATTAAATACGTAGATTTCTTATTGGACAAATACAATGCTTTGTTCCCTAACCACGGGACAGGTCCACAGCGCAGGTAATCGAGCGTCTGTTAAAGCAAAACGGAATGGGGGCACCCTTAACTATGTTAAGCAATTGCAACCGACATTGGAGTTTGTTACTACGTGCGTAAACAAACAAGTATAGGCGGTGCATATATGCAACACTGTAGTATTTCGGGATTATTTAAAAGTTTCTGCATACGGGATGAAAGTTCATTTTAAGCGAGACTCGACAATAATCGTATCTCGTCCGATTTTGACGATGATATTTAACAGAGAATTTTATGCCTAAAAGTTTCTATACGGCCTCCAACGAGTATAGAAGTGAAAGACCTTTTCAACACATTTTCGTTTGTAGAGCGGACTCGATTCGTCCTCATGGCCCCATGCCATCCTGGAAACGCATCGATACACACGATTGTAAGACGGGCATTGTTACTCGAGTTAGGCATACGTCGATTACCCCGGTAGGCCGCGGTTGTCACCTTACAGCAGCAGCAGGAATCTGTCAAACTTAAGAGGTCGAGTCGAAGAATTTCTTGAGCTCACCGGTCGAGCGTTGTCTCTGACCAACTGTGCACATTCGAGGATAATAGAAAAAAAAAAGTGTCTGATAGCCAAGTAGGTACAGAAAGAAACGAACGTACATAGCGCGTGTGCTAGCGTATACAAACGAAGCAATGTAGATTTTAGATGGGCTTTTACGACAACAGATGTAAAATGGCCAACGTTAGTTTAAGCTAATCAGTTAAAAAGGCACAACCAGGCTTGTATTATGTAGCGGAAAAGTGCTTGTTTCTAATCAGCAACTAGCCTACGAGTGTTGTGGCAACCTACAAAATTAAAGAGCAGAGACTTAACAAGCGCGAGTTGTCTAAAATTGGAAAGCTTGGATATATACAGTGTTTCTCGTCATAGTATAGCAACATAGTATAATTCCTGGGTTCACCACTATGTTGCTCTTAACGAATTTTCAGTACTGAGAGAAATCGTGACGGACGCGAGTATAGACCTCAGTGGTGGGCAGTGACCTGCTTAGACGGAGACTTACTCAACAGTAGAACGAGTGGATTGTTTCCAATGGATAAGATCCAATTCAGAATATTGGCCATTATGCAAACTGCGCATTTCGAAGCCTTAATGCGGTCAAGGTCAAGATGGATCATAGAATATAACCCGCTAGCAATTGTCGACTCAGATGAAGGGTTGAAGCGAGGCTGAGAGACCGGACGATTTTTTGGAAGGTGGTAACTAATTTGGGGCGGGCCACCACTCCGACCTCACGGGTAACGAGGTCGGCTCTGTTAGACAGTCCTAGTTCATGAACTTATCCCTGTGGGCCTAATAGCCATCGAACTTGTGCAATGCGATCGCTGAAAAACTTATATCACTCTGATGATTTTTCGGTTGTACGTCATTAGTACGCCGCTGTCAAGTCGGTATGATGAAAAACTCGATTTATGTGAATCGACAACGACTCGATGAGATATGCTTGAGGTTAAACCGCTGTGTTCCAACTGCGGCAGCGACAATTCACTACGAGGCGCTAGGCCTGATTTCACCACAACGAAAGCTTCTACCATCTTCATGATGGTATGTGGGTACACGACTGCGACCTAGGCTGGTTCGGATCATTTGCTACAGGCGGTACGTGAAGGTTTATTCAATACTGAAATCGCATTAAGGGACGTCTATCTCATTCAAGATGCAAAATTAAGCATCCTGCAGGGACGCAAGTACTGCTTGGTTCCACTGAGGAGAATGACGCCAAAGTTTTTGAATGACAAGCTGTTCCAAATGGCGAATGGTAGGAACCGGACTGTTGGGACAAAAACATAAGCCAGAATACGAGGTACTATCAGTTAGTGACGCGAAATCATCGATTGCTTAGATGAGCTTGAAAGTTTGAAAACAAAAGATTTTCATTGAGGGTCTGAGTCCAACAAAACCAATTGGGTACCTCAGCGCCTCCTGTTCTGCTGATATGCTTGATGATAGTCATAGGATGAACGGCCATTCGGTTAGTTTAACATTAGAAGAACCTATCAAGAAATATATATGCTAACAAGGTGCATTTTAATAGAGGTTGTATTATTTAACAAAAATTGTTAGTCCATGGGTGTTTAGCTAGTTGCTCTATGCCTAATATTAACAGAGAAGGTGATTTACACTAGTTTTTTTTCCGCAATAACATGCATTGCATTCTTTGTATGGCCTTGGGCCCTCCGATTCGAAGCTTCATAGCAGCTCATAATGATATTATTCACTGCGTCATAAAATTGCAGCTGAATCTACCCGTTTGAAGATTTGGCAACGTTGCTGCAGGTCCCATGAGGGTTGCTCCGCATATATCCTTCTTCAGCTGGTAATAGTGAACATGTTGGATGGTCCCTACCAAGGTGTGCGAAATAGTGGATGATCCTTTGCAGCTGTGTTGGTTATTACGTAGGCTCAAATGAGTTTGCGATAACTATAACGCGATGCAAGCGAAAGTTGACTAGAAGATCGATCGGATTAGGGGTTAGGTTTAGGTGCGGCAGAAGGTGCGAGTTTAAAAATGTTTCTCCAAGAGAAGCTGCAAAACAATCAAATACGCTTTCCACTTTTCTGTGTTGTCCGAAATTGAAATGACTTGATTGTGAGGCATGTGGTGAGAGTTATCACGAGACCCACGTTATAAGGGATCCAGAACGCAGAGCTTATCGTCATGAGTCTGTCTAAATTTTGACATAGACGATAAGATGGGTGCGCGAAGAGCTGATCTTGAGCGTGAGATGATCGTGAGCACTTTGCATACTGATGGCAAGCGTTGAGATGATAGACCGGTGTAGTATTGAGACCTTTGTGGCCTTACAATTAGATACGAGATCTTCGTTGAACTGTTTAATTGCTTGCTAGTCTTCAGAAGAAGAATCGGGTGTTTTTTCTAATACCGATAGCGATTGTTGTCTATGAACGTTTTTTTTTTATACGCTGGATACTCACAAAGCAAAAGTTCTATGACGGCTGAGTGATTTACTGATGATCGAGAGCAAATTGGCTGACATACGCCATTAGGCGTACATTTAGGCAGGTAAACAATAATCTCCTGTAACATCTTCCCCCTTTATTGTATTACACTATTATTGGTAAACGTTACAGAACATGGAAACCACGTAACTATTATTTACAATGATTAATAGAATTAAAATTTAAGAAAAACATAAGAACCACTTTTGTGTTTGCGATGCAGCTGGCAACGTTGTAGCATGTAACTGGCGCTACTAGTCGGCTTTACAAGTTAAAGCTGTTCTATTGATTTACGTAAAAACCCTGTCCTGTCATTGATGATGAATTCCCAGTAATTACTGTATTCATCGTTGGGTATTCTTATTATTATTGGCTATTTTTTTGCAGTTTTTTTTTTGTTTATATATACACTTGATATTCATATTGTTCTGTTTTTTTTTATAGATAAAAAGTGAACTCGCATTTGTATTGCGTTATTCTCTCACTTCGACCGGGCAGTTTCTTCTGTGCTGATGCGGCTGGTTGAACGTGGAGCACATGCGCATTCCTCTTCCAGCGGCCTGCTCTCCTATTTTGTTTGGATTGAGCCGCAGTCCTGCGTTTGCTACAGACCTTTCGAGCTACGCGCAGTAATTCAGACCCCAATCTGGGTTTGAGTGCAAGCCGTAGAGACAAGGCCTTTCGATGGATTTAGGATGCTGCAGCTATTCTGTGCGGTCACCGCCATAAGTGTCTAAAGACTGCCTATTTCCAAAAATTTCTATGCACTAAACTGCTCATTAATTTAAAGATTTTCTTGAAAACTACCAGTATGTAGTTTTGCCTCCATCTTTTAACTATAGGATTAAGTACTTTTACTACTACCTTTACGACTACTAGTGCTGCTCCACGTAATGCAGTTTTATAGATTCTTGTTTGAGGTTTGATTGACCTTTTACTACTTCTTACCTAATGTCCTATCTAATGAGTAATGTTTTACAGAAATCTCAAGAAAATGTCTTACCTTAAATGAAGAAAAGCCAACATTTGTTGCTTTAGGTGGCCGTGGGTTGCGAGAAGAGCCCACTCGTAACTGTGACCTTTGTGTTGTGTGAAGAGGGCTAGGCTCCTGTTGCCATTTGTTACAGCGATGTAGTCTTCGGTGAGCGTATGGTTACAACCATTCAGGATCAAATCTCTACTACACCGTTGGCCTGAGCGCTTCTCTCGATCCTTCAATGACTCGCGGTTCTTGAAGTGGTCCTTGCTGTGGGCACAAAGATTACGAATTATTTATTTTGTCAATTTCGTTGAACGGAGTAGGGGTCTCAAAGAAACGTCGTTCCCGATTTCTTAGAAAGATTCTCAAAGAAATCGGGATTCCGGTTTTGTCTCACACATTCTAGTTGCCAATTCCCTCCTGTAAAATATCATTCCCTTAAGGTGTCAACTCAACAAGATCGATACTTCCAGGAACGTATTTCACCGTTATATAGTATTTTTTAGTTCAAGGTGTATTCGTTGAGCAAGAATCTGAGGTTTTTGAAAATATGCTTTTCAGTGGCCTGTGGCCAATGGACCGTTGTACTATTCCTTGCGATCAAGCTTTTCACAAATAACGACTATTGCTAGAACCTCTGTCAGTTTTGGTAGGTAGTGCATGAAAGTTATAATAGCAAGCGATTAACACACTTCAGGAAACATAATACCTTTGCCGTTTTTTCGTGGTCGCATTCCGCTGTGTCTTTTTTCTGGATCCATTTTTACTTCTCAGATAACCCACAAACTTGGCCTCAGCCATTTTTGGTGTTGTTGGAACGTAATTCAACTGTAAGTGCTGGCATGAAGCTCCCGATGATTGTCTTTAGCATCCTGAAGTCCTGGCATTGTGGACTTCGTAACGTTTGGACAAACTCATCGCTAGCATTTACTGCCACGAATAGTTCTGTTTTGCTGAGACAATAGCGTAGCGTAACCTGTGTAGAGCTTTCCTTGGTGACTAGTCCAGAATACAGCAACGAGATTTGATCTACAGTTCGTAGAATGGTTCACTTTTTAAATGATCCCAACCTTTCCAAGTTTTCCATTCTATCCACAACAGCTTCCGCAAAAGTAACGAGTAAGTTCCGTCATAACCGGGAAATTTAGAACGGTTGTGGTAGTGGATCTAAACCTAAACAAAAGAGTTTCCAAGCGGTTCTTGTCTTACTGAATCACTATGTTTACACTTAACCCCTCCGAAAGTACGCGTGACACCAGTGTTGTTCATTGAATGTACAGAACTGTGGTAAGGTTAACGCTGCAACGAGATAAAGGGTGTGAGAAGAAATCTCCCGAAAAATGTATTCTGTAATTCATGTTTTTAGTTTGCGTTCGTTGCGTTCATAACATTGTCACTATACAGTGAGTAGTGACTGGATTTATTTTTTTTATTTTCTAGCTTTTACTAGATAAGTTCCCATTTCAATGATAACTCACGACACCACTGCTTACCGTATTCAGGACGTAAGCGCCAATACATAATCAGTCAGAACTTCTCCATAGGAGAATAGCGCCCTATGTGTGATCCAGTTGTTATCATAGTCCCTGAAGCTCACTAAGCCCGCTGAATAGGTTATCTAATACTTGTCAATTTTCGAGATTAATTTGTCCATAGCTTACGTTTTCTTTATTACGAGCCATCTTAAGATAACTTACATTGGTAACTTGTAGCCTGCTAATAAGGTCTTCTATCTACCCAATAAGGACCTTTGTAGTGCAAGAGGTCGACCGGCGTTCGTAGCAATTGACGGTCAATCCGACCGTCAAATTGGGATTTAACAAACGATATTCTAATATCGCTGCTACGTTAGGCACAGTTGGAGGCGCTAACTACATGGCACGTTGCTGTTTTCCCTATAGACTATTAAATTGAGGAGCAAAGGCGCTAGAATCATTTCTGCCTAAAGCAGTAAACTAATTCTCCAGCATACACCAAAGGTGATTCCATGCATCAGGTTATCATTAGTCTAAATTCAGTGTCTTCAAGAAAATCGGCTTGTTAGTCCTCTTCATAAACATTATTGTAAACGAGGCTCCATTTTCACAATTTTTTACTAGTAAATCGCATTGTTTCGCGTAGTTGGATACGTTAGCTGATAATTGTGGTCAGGCACCAATTTTAGTTATCGGCGAGAACGTTCGGGCCACAGAAGCACACTGGCCCGATCTTTGGCGCGATCATCTAGCGGTTGATTACTAGCTATTCCTTCGGATCACGTGACTAATAGTTGTTGATACGAGAAGAAACAAACTATATATGAAAACAGCGTTTTTACTGGAAGATCTGATTTTCGTCTGCTAGCAGGAATAACGCATAGACGCATGCCCGTTATCATGGCAAAGTCTATCCTAATTTAGATGCCGTAACCGGTACCTAAGAACGTATTATATAAATTGTTGAATCACTCACTCTTAGTTTCACCGTTTTCAAGGTTTTCTGTATAAACTAGATAACGCTAGTACCATTAGTGAACGTAGAAAAACAGTGCGTTGTACTCGTAGGTGTAAGAAACTCAAATAATTACCTATTATTAGACTAACGTAAACAGTGGGTCGAATTTTAAATCCTATCTCTCCGATTAGGCGTGCTTGTCTGTTAGGCTACCACGCCATACTCTATTCACTCAGGTATATTGTAAGGCTCGGGCTGTCTGTTGTTTAAAACAAGTTCCACAGGAAAACTGGAAGAATTTTAAATATATTGAAGTTACTTAGTACCACTTTACTTAATTTTTTTTTTTCAAAAACAGCTGTTACAGCCAAGTTGGGTGTAACAAATTACCACTAGAAATTCGAAGGATGTCTGGCAGCCCAATGAAAAAAGGAGGCGCGGGCCTTTATTAAGCAAATGAAGACCTTAGGTATAAGTTTAAACCAGGCGATGCGAATCCTTAACAATGACACATCCACTTTCTTCTCTATTATTGTCACAACGCCAGATTATTGTCCACTGATGATCTGCTCAAACTTCGAAATTTTACTTAATGTACTTAATCAAATGCATAAGTTTGTCAAATTTTCAATTTTTCCCGTCTTTCGTTGCAGAGTGTATCTAATAACATCAATATAAATTCATAAATATGATACATCAAGCCAAATAAAAGGTTCATATTCAAACACTAGTCACATTATGCTTCAGTTAAAAATTACCTCACATTATAAACAGCGAAATAGTGCCAGGTTTTATGTGATTAAATATCTTTTACTTCATTGTGAAATAGTAAACTCTGAAGGTAGCATTCTTTCACAAGGGTATTTATTTTTGAAATCAAACTGTCGACTTTTATCTTTTAGAGACGATCAGTCTTAACACCCCGATATATTCGCCACAGTCTAATGCTGAGACGAAAAAACGTTCAATGAACGTGGATGTCGTAACTGGTGTCATGACCCTCGTGCATTTTCGGTAAATTAAAAAACATGTTTGGCGGAGCTAAGATCGTGGTCGTAATTGGTTAGGTGAGGGTGTGGCATGTCTGCTTTCTAATGAAATCCCCCCCTTGCGCTCCCCCCCTCCCCCACCTGAACCCCAAAAACCTTTCCCGTTAAACGCCCATCTAGGTTTACACTCGTATCCTGCGAAATAGCGGCACACATTACTGCCACTAATGACCTCAGCAAGCTCCAAGCAACTGCTGCTTTTACTCCAGGGGAGCTAAGCTGTGAATATAATGCGAATGAGCGAAGTTACATCTGCTTCCCGAAATGGTTACTGCGTCAGGACTGCAAGATCAAGTGAAAACAACCTTTTCTCAAAAGACAATAAAACTACCGACGTTCACGAATCGTAGAAAGCTCCCCTCGTACATATAATAATAATAATAAAAATACGAAATTACTTCGAAGCCGCCATCACCGTCGAGGTGTTCTGTCTCACCCATCACAATCATCTAGCATCGTTTTCTACTTTTTTAGTTACGAAAATATATTTAGTTAGTAAAAACAAATAGGCCAATGTATCGAGAACATAAATGCTGTTGGTTTTGTGTACGGCACTGGGAAATTGTCACCGAAAATAATATACAACACATCATTCGAGTAGCCTTCCTAGCAAAACCGATTTTCTATTGAAATAGACAATGCTTAATGTAGAATTCTGCGCGTGTAGCATTAATTGGAACTGATTAAGTCTGCCGTAGTTGAGTTGTGTGAGTCAGATGATCTTATAATGGAGAAAATACTAAATTAAAGTGAAAATTTCTTCGAGACAAGAGCTGATGGACCACTAGGAATGGCAAAATGCGGCAAAGTGGGTAATAAGCTGTTCTGGAAGATGAGTATAAAGCCTAATAAATTTATAATTACTCGGATTCTTGCGTATTGCATTTATTTTTCAGCTAGTGTTTGACGTGTGGAAGTCTGCTTGTTCCCTTTCCCACTGCCCTCTCTTCAATTCACTCAGCTATATTTCTGCGTGTATATAGCGCATATAAGAATCTACAATCACGACGCGATACCTAAATGTAATAACCACTAGTGTGCAAATACCTTGTAAAAGGGTAAAGGGTCCCTCCTTTGACATATTATGGAAGCTTAACAAATGAGCCTGATCCAAATACGTGTGTAACGTAACAAAGCTAGCCTCTTCAAAAGAAACTGACAATGGTAACGAATTGAAGATGCCCTTTTTAATGGGTTACACTGCTTTTTAGATACCTTATGTATACACGCAATTTGTAAATATCTTTATCGGCGAAATTTTTATTATTCCCAGTCTAGCGTAGAACTTTGGCGAGATCTGCTTATACGAGCAGTGTACTTATGAAAGTTTTATTGAGTCGAAGTAGTGCTATGTAAGAAAATGTTTTTTCTATTGGGTTACTCCTTTGTTGTATTCTACGAAAGTGGTATTTCGATGCTGTACAAAGCGACTGTAATCTGCAACGATAAATTGCGAAGGGCAAAGGCTTCCGGAGATTTAGTCGATTCTTTGCTTCAGGCGAAGCGTTAAATTTTGGAAAAGAACAGACTGCACCGTGGTCTTTGTTCGACTTTTTGGGGCTAGACGTTCTTGTTCAATCTTCCTTTTTACTAACTTTAACTTATTTCAAATCAGAGATGATTTTATTGATGTACAATGAATACTCTAAAGGATACATACACGTGTAGTGTACCGTGGTAGACTAATAATAATTCCTACAGTTACCCTATTTATTGAAAAGTGAATGAAAATTTAGCCACGAAGCTCAATGGTGAAAAATGCTAGATTTCACGTATAAAGGATTGCCTTTGTCGGTTGTGTTAAGCGGTCCACTATGGCTGTTTCCATCCTAAATCAACTTTGTGGGTTTGGCTATATTTTACTCTGTCTTTCAGTAACGTTCTTCGCATTAATTAGGATGCGAGCTTTGTAGACATTTTGTCAGTTTTCAAGAAATAAAAGTCACCTATTATGATACAGTTAAAACAGCAACTTGCTATTTTGTATAGATTTGTTTTCTTATTTTAATGGTCGTAAATAGCACCGATAAATCTCCCAGGAAACTTAAGTTATGCTTGTAGAGTTATCTGTTTTTTGTCAAGTTATTTTATGCTTCACCCGGTGGCTGAAGCACTGCGGCTGCTGTATATGCATGTTATGGACGAAGAAACTGTCAATAAGCTTGTGTGCAATTAATTAAAGTATTAATTTCATTAAAATTGTATTAATTGTTCTGCAAATTGATATTATGCGTTTGTATAGGAAAGCGAAACAACTTGCTCGGAAAAATATTCAAACAGTCGAAGTATATAAACTGCGCTCCATATTATATAATTTATAAACTGTCCAGGTAAATTCCACCAGCGTAAAGGTAAACGTAAAATGCTAAAAATTGTCCCGTTCATAAAATGGATTGTTACGTCCCTATTGTAGAGCTTGAAAAACTTTTCAATACAAACTTTTTGGTAATCAAACGAATCGTGAAAAAAAGCACTTGGCCGGTTTAACAGTACGTTATAAATTTATGAATTGATCTCCCACGAGTAGTTTCTTCCTCCCAGAGAAACTAGTCGTTGAAAAAGGGCGGCAATTTATAGATAATTTTATATGACATAATGAACATCTGCAGCTGTCGTTCAGCTTTAAATCAGACCTCAAAATAACTGTTTAGCGTAACAAACATCCGTGCCTATAGAGGCTCACTCTTAGAGTTTACGCCATAGCTAGGGGCAGTTTAGTCGTGAGGTCAATAATATAAGGCGTCTACCATTATGCAACCTAAACAAAAATATTGGATAAATCCTACAGATACTTATACCGTCATATCATATCACAAAATACAATCAAACTACACTACGGAGTGCTCAATTAGCAGCTCTGCTAACTGTTGGGTTTCTTTCATAAACAACGCCTAGTTATTGGTGGCCAGGTGCTACATAGGTAATACTAGCTGGTAATCAAACTAGAGTGAATATGCTATTTATATTTTTTAGGGATTTGCGACAATGCCTAAACATTCGTTATTCAACCATACGTTCAAACCATCGTATATATTCCAGCAGAGTTAATTATACGTGACACATCCAACTGCTGCGGAGTCAGATTGCGTAAAACGAATTCATTATTAGAAGGTTTTCGGTCCACGGTGATTCTTTCATATAAGTTGCGTCATTTTTTACCAACTGAGCGCAGATTAACGTATAATGAGCGTAAATATAACGCTCATTTACGTTATTGTAAATGTTGTATGTAAATGTAAATGTAAAAAAAAATGTAAAAAAAGAAAGTATGCCTAATTGTTCGTGTTTAAACAATTGTTCTGGTAACGTTCACAGCAGGCGCCTTTAAGGCCCTATCCGTTTTTTGCTTTGGGGAAAGCTTTTACTGCTGGTGCGCTATACAGGTATCGAACACGTTGGTAATTTGATTTTGTTCTAGACACCACAGGTGGCTCGATATAACAAGCTGATTTGATAGTGACATGACGCAATTAGTATAAGCGTGAATCTCCTCAGGTTGTGGCTGACGTTAGAGGAGTGTATCCGTTGCTAGTACTAATCAACCGCCGAAAAATTTCGAAATTGCGTTGCGGTATTTATTTATTTATTTAAAGTGAGCTTGTACATTGTGGAAGAAGCCATTAGTTAAAGCATTGGCCAATGGATTGGACTCTGCAAACTCTTTTACTGTGCTGTTGCTGAAAGGGATGGTTTACTCTTTAGATTACGTCAGCACCAAGTTGGCGTGGATGCAGTTCGCGCTAGCGTCTAAACTAATTTTTCGTATGCAAATTTCTTTGGCCTTTATCCTATTGCGGTACGGTAGTGGCAGCAACCGTAACCGCTTACAAACAGCACTGACATTCACGGCTAGGATAACACTTGTATAATAGGAGCGGCGGGAGATATAAATTTCCGATGTTTCAATGGCTACCATTGAAACAAAATTTGCATCCTTGCTTGATGTCAAACGTCTTCGACGTTTCGTCTTCCATAAAATCTATATCTGACCGATGCAACAATAGATGGAAACAAAGGGCATACACTAATCTATGTAGAGGCTAACTCTCCGCAAAACAAATCTGCTTTTCGCGAGTTTTGGCTTGAGACTGAAATCAGTGCAGTTGTGCCGAAAGCGATCTCGGAACGACCCCCGTAATACCTCACAGATCATGCGGGGTAATCCGATATATAGAATTTAGAGGCTGAATGTTAGTCGTAAGCGTTTTACTACGTTGTACGCGGTGATAAACTGAAGGAGGTTCTAGCTCATAAATGTGTACGCGAAACGATACCTATATTTCTGGCTCACGGGTGGTAGTAAGCCGAAGGAGATAAAGATGTCTTATGTCAGGCACAATCTGAGTAACTGGACGAAAGCACGATCTAGCATTACAATTGACAGAAATGCAACGGTGGCTATTGGATATTGTTCAAAAAAAAGAAAATAATTTCATTAACAGCTCATTTTTGACACCATATAATGCACTACCGATTGCTGCTGCTGCTGCTGTTGTTATTACCTAAGAGAAAGCACGTGATGTTAATTTTGCCGCAATGATTGGTTGAGTGGAATAGGCGTCAATGCATGATTACATTCTGAGGTGGTTGCCTCTGTATTTATTAGAATAGTGATGA
This sequence comes from Varroa jacobsoni, assembly GCF_002532875.2. Lineage (NCBI taxonomy): Eukaryota > Metazoa > Arthropoda > Arachnida > Mesostigmata > Varroidae > Varroa > Varroa jacobsoni. Next base: position 243,267 of record NW_019213255.1, on the reverse strand, counting down.
TATCAACTGATTGTTATGTTTGCCCTTTGCTGTCCCCTTGCCTTCAAAACTCATCCTTTCCAATCCAATATAGCCACTTCGTCATTGCGTGTTGAAATCGGGACCATTAGCTGGTAAGTATATCAATGTGAAGTGATCATTTTTATTGTATATTACGCGCGGAATTTATATTTACTGCTTTGTTTTTACACAAGTTAGTTTTATTTACCTCAGATTTCTACAGGCAGAGGGCACGTACACGCTTTTGAACGTATGCGACTGAGGCCGTGATAAGGGTAATCACCACGTTTAGCTATGAAACATCTATAAAACCGGAATTGAAGAAAACAGCTTAAACCAGTTGCGATTCTGTTAATCAAGATAGAGGCCGAATAAGAAAAAATAGGGGACAAATTAGGTGCCTTTTCTTTCAGTTACAGCTTTATAGAAAATGGCAGATCCTCGGTAAGATTTCTTCTATTAATATTTTCCCTGGTGGAACACGATACTTTATAATCTTCACCAGTCCGAAAGCTAAAATTTACGAAGTTAAATTTCTCGAAATTTTTAAAACCGAAACTATATACTAGTCAAATAGCGTTCAGACACCATAAAAAACCTTTACTGGATGTGAATGTACTGTTCACTCAGAGTAATTAAGGTAGTCATTAATGAGCGTTTCAGGAAATACCCATTACGCTTACCTACGGTTACATGTTCCGGTCAGAGTTAAGAAAAAAAAAAACGAATTCTAAAATATTTTTGGAGATAGTGTGTTCGGACAGTACATTTACAAAAACAAAAACCGAGTAAAGATAATCCAATTAAATGTTCCTTAGCGTTAAATATTCACGCGTTTCAAGCAAAAAAGACCAAATACCCCCGTGTGTAACCTTGTAGAAAGAACTTTTGTCAGGATGTCAAAGAATACCCATAAGTAATACAGTTTAAAATGATCTCTGATTAGTTACTGTAGTTCTGATTCAGCGTTACTATTTATATTTAAGCCATACTAAACTAATTAAACTGCAGTTGAACATTCTTTCCAAACATGAGTGCCGATAGCAACTATAAGGAGTAAGTTATCTTTAGCGTACTTATTTAGATTCCAACAAAAATCCAATTATAAATGGATTCTACAGTTACTGCGGTGCTGTCCAATTGTGTCCAGTGTGCGATTAAATTGTCGCGCCCGGCCAATGCCCTGATTTGCCCAGTGACCTGTTTGTGGCAAACGAGTCCACTTACCAACAAAATCCGATGACTTTCAGTCTTCTTCGACGTCTTAAATCACAGCCTGCTGAGAAATTCGCAAGGTAGCCAATAGAACTCTTTTAAAGACCTTATACCGTGCTCCTTACTTGGGTAAAAAGTTTAGTATTTTTGATACTTTGTGATAATGGATAATGACTTAGTATGACCACTTTTAGAGAGACAACATTATCTACAACAATTAGGCTGGAGAAATGGTAAAGTAGAACATCTTATAGTTATCGCAGTATTTAATTATTACTAGCAGTAATAAAAGAGAGCTTCATGCCGATTACAAAGATAAATGCAAGTATCTGTTAAAGCTTTTAGATATTTAGAGATTTCATTGACAGAAACATGTTTATACAGAGCTTAAAGCAGTCACAAAATGGTCTCAGCTCTTTGATTAAGCCGAAATTACGGACAATATCTTAACTAGCAGCATCGTGAAGAAGGTAGATGTGTTGTCACGGCTGCACTTGGCCGCTGCGTTAGTCTCACGGATTCTGTTAGATAATCTTTTGTAATTTCTTCTATATATAAGGTCCAAATAAGTCGTATATAGCGCGTCCTAATAACTAATTGCTTTTTAAATTTACTGAGATATTCTTTCGACTAGTTCACGATTTTTTCATAGTGTCAAGCGGGAAACGTGTGATCAGCATCTTTGATAATATCTAAAAGATACATGTTCAGTTCGGAGAATACAGGAGCTTCATTGAAGCTTCCGCAAATGGACACCTTTACACTGCACTTCAGTAAACGGTTTTCTGTCTTGGATATTGGTTCAGTTGCCGATCAATCAAGCTTCGTTGAGCAACATTTAAAAATACGATTATATATGTTTGTAACAACTTATAGTATTTTCTTCCCGCGATGCATGCATATTTTTGTACACCATCTGCGTTCTCGCCAATCCTTTGGTGAAATCAAGGGATTTTTTAGATCCATGATTTTATGAATGCGCATCTCATAAAGTCATATTTTATTTTATACACTTTATCATCGAGTAAACCTCTTGGTAAAAGGAGTTTATTCAAGCATTGTCGAAGTTTACGTATATCAGGAACTCTTGGCGATAAACTTGTATTCTGTTGGTAGTAGTGCGATCTGACGGCAGACCTACCCAGCTGCAACCAGCTTTTCTGTCGTTGCTCTGTTATTTTCATCGATGCGGCAAATTTTTATTCTATCAATAAGTCCTAGTCATGTATATTTTTTAAAGTGCTTCACATTTTTCCATTTTTACGTTATGCTTTTCACTCCGGAAAAGTTCACTCCGCAGAAGTAAGCAATCTGATGTAACGCGTGATCCCACTAAAAAATGATATTTCTTATGTTTCCTATATAGTCCTGTTGAAAGTCTTCATTATAGTAGTCATTTACGTTGATTTATGCGCTCATAGGATGACACTCGCACCTGATGGACACGTTATGGTTATACAAAGTTTCATACAGGTGAAATTGGGTTCCATGATTCGACAACGGCGGATTCTTTTTAGGGACAGTTTGAAGAAAATGCTAAAGCTCTAAAGATGGCGAAATGGTCAAAGACGAAATAATAAGAAGATGTCTAGCAGAAAGTAATAATCTTAATAAGTAATGAAGGAGAATTATTTATTTGCCGCAGCTTTTTAGTGCGAACACAGTGAGTGGTCTCATTCTTAAAATAGATCAAAAACAAGTCGGAGAGAAGATATCGGAGCTAGGTGTGGAAATGTATATTCTTAATATTAAGAATTACCAATTGTAAAGTGTTTGTCAGTAAAGATTACATTCTTGTACCATTATATACGTGTATGGGTGAAATTTTGAATACGGGAGCGTTAGCGTTCTTATGGCCAAAATGAAATATTAGAGCGCAGCAGATCTGCTAAAAATTATGTCCAATGCTAAAGGGTCTCAGAATTTAGTACTTGAATAAAAGGAACTGTTATGGATACTACAATTTTCAGTCAAACTGAAGCTAGCACAGCAACACCTGGTGGCCTTTAGTGACTCCGCTAAAAACTGGCAAAGGGAGAGTCACCGCTATGCTGGGCTCTATAAGAAAACTCTATGAAAAAAACTTTGTTTAGAGAAACGCATATTCATATCTAAAAATTTAAAAGACTTTTCAGTGTACTTACATTTCGCACGAAAGTTAACGCTGCAAAGTACAGTTTATTTGGTTAATGTATTGGGTAACTTTTCTATGTGTTTATATTGCATATTTTTCTGAGATATTTTGTCAGATTATCGAGAATGTCGAGAAAATTCATATATTATGCATAGTTTAAAATCGATAAAAGTTTAATGACTCATTATGCTGAAAATCGATAAGCCTGGCGTTTATTTTTTACTATTTCAATATGAAACGAGCACTTTCTTCACCCAAATCACCATTTCTCGCCCTTTCATATCCAAACTAAATAGCAGCTTTGATAGGAAACAATCGGTAAAATTTGTAATGTCTTTATTCTTAGGTTCTTTGCGATGAAATCGTATCCTTTGTCGTACCCCTAGTTTAATTTAGAATTCCATTAAGAGAGACAGTTCACATGAAAACTAATGTATGCATCTCTACACAAAAAGCATAAGTATTTTAAGTACATGAGCAGACTTTTATGATCCCTTGTCAATACTAGCTACTTCCTTCCTTTTCTAAAATAATTTTCTTCTCTAAGTTAGACTTCGTTTTGACTAAGGTATTGCTGTATTCTCAAAAACCTCTAAATCTTTAGTCCACTTATATAGAGGCCATTGTAACGGTACTTCGGTCAAAATCCGCAAACATGACTTCCGCAGAGCAACATGTACAGTGTTAAGCAGATCATTAATTTTTATTACGCTTTTAGGTTTTTTTTTCTGGTTTCGGGGCATGTAATTTCATAAGAACTGCATTTTTATGTACCAAATCATAGATATCAATCTAAAGGTTGCAAGATATCCTCCAAAATTGATGGAATCATTTGTATGTATGTATCAGGTTAAGTGTCTGTATACGGAAACAGGTGGTGCTTGCTGAGTCAACTAAAAATGGCGATTCTTTACCGCTTCGTTTGATTCAGCTCCGAATTCGGTTTTTTCGTTAGTGCATCAGAAGGGACAAACCTTTAGGGTAGCGTAAATGTACATATGTAAAGATTCCTAGCAATTCCTTACACTTGATAAGTGAACCCATTTTTAAATCGTATTTTGTTTTTATGAGCGGACAAGATATGAGCAATCACTGGAATATATTTGAGACTACTAAACAATCTATAACGTTTTTCAATTAGGGTATCGTAGTGAAATTTTAAGGTTTGTCGAGATTAGTGATGGAGAACTTTTATTTATTCGTCAAAAAAAGGAAAATTTTGTAATTTTTTGAACTATCGAAATTGTTAAAAAACGAGTCAATTAAGATGCTGTGCTATGTTTGGTGAAGCCGCAGATCAACGTTGTCTCCAGCAGAAAGCTATTCGTTATTCGGTAAGACGAAAAGCCTGTTTACAATAGCCAGTTAACAAAAAATTCAGGTCTTTCCTGGCCAAACGCTTATGGACGACACAACAATTGAGATTCAAATTTACTACACGAAACATGTCTTTTAAATTGTGACTACAACAAAATCAATCATGTTTACAGCTATAATGGGAGCAACCTTTTTTGGATTCAACTATAGTAAGTGTCATACGTTCATGCTACGCTACAGCAACGTGTTTGTTAGTGTGCTTTTTGCATCCCCGTTCCCTCCCCTGTGATTGTAAGATGCATAAAATACGCTCTATAGATAAAATTTAGTGGTGGTCTACGGCTTTCCTCAGTGATCGTTTCCGTCTTGTAAAATGTTAAGCATAGTACGTTGACAAGTCGCGGCTAACTCATGTAAAATTCCTTAACGTTCAGTACCCCTCATTTGGCAGCACTAAGCGTAAAAACATTATCATTCAATTTTTGGCGCGCAACATACAGTCTAGCACACAGTATCCAGCAGATACAAAAACTATTTGAACTCATCCCCCTCTTACTGAAGAGCGACTTGTCTGGAGTTTGAACTATTTACTTATTACTAAATGAACTATTTATAAATCAAGAAAATTCACCACATCTCTTGGCGTGTAAATGAGAAAATCTGGTTTTATTCTTTTTGCACTGTTAAAAGTTAAGTTTCTTTATTTATATTATTGCCTTTGAATCTTAAGACTATTTGCTCGTTGTGTAGTTTAATACCGAAGTGTTATAAACGACCATACACACCATTCTCTCAACAGATATACCTTACCGTCAAGGCTAGCCATACGTCTTGTAGGTGTCAACGCAATACAAGCTTTATTAAGTACCGTGTACTAATTGCAGTGCTAAGAGGCACATACAATGATGGCATAACCCGAGCAATGTCAAAATGGTGAACGACTGTTTACTCATTCAATGTCGTGTTGAACGAGTGGGAATTTAAGTTCAGTTAAGATAACCTTGCAAAATCACCCCTTAATCTAAATCAAAAACATCGCTTAGCGAGTACGATTGAACTCAAACGATTATACCTTCAGCACCATGTTTATAAGCTAGGAAATGACATAGCTGATTATTTAATATTTAGAATGACCGTTGCGAAACGGTGCTACAAGTGTTGGTTATATATACAGCTCTACCATACCCACTTCAAACTATAGCTAGAATGAAAAATCGTTGTTTAATTAAACGTACTTATTATCACCGGTTATTGTATATAATAAGAAAAAAGAACGATTTTCAATTAATTTGCTAATAGGCTAAGGCCAAATGTAAACATATGTAATTATCGCCATTTATCCCTTTCAATTTAATTCAAAGAGGCCATGCTTTTTGAATTATTTTTCCCCGCAAGGTTCTAACCCGCTTTCTCGAGTTCTCCATCGCCTAGCCCTCGCTTTGATCAGTACAGAAAAGTGAATTATAGTAAATTTTAGAGACTAATGGTCTCCTAAAAATAAATTACAAAATAGTTTATATTTATAAACCAATCAAGATTGCCTACAGCGTAAAAGTGAGTTAAAGTCCACTGATAGGATATAAAACCCCAATTAAAAGCTTATGTCATCTAGAAATGATTTCCTCTACTCTCCTTTTTGTGTCTCTGAACAGCATATGGCTTCTATGAAAGACGGTTAACAAAAATACTGTTGAAAATATCGTATCTCAAAAAAGGAAACAAGGATCAGATCAAAATGAAATTGGTAGCAAGGGAGCGTGGAGCCATACAGGCCAGACCTCACTAGACGATACCATTATGAAAACCGCTTTTACTGGAAAATAAAAAATATTTTAGTGTATTTATTAAAACTTTTCTGTCTTATGGTTTAAAATGGGGTATAGGAGTTCACTGATTTTCACGAAATAATCAATTCAATAACCAGATATCGTTCTCCCATATAATTTCACCGGGTGAGTTATATGGACCGGAGATTTAACTGGACTGACTGATTATCAATTCTTCAGCGCGAAAAAAGCAACCAGAGCTATCGGAAGTATCGCTCTTGTAATGGTTGGACATTTTCTAAAGATTTAATCGTTTTTCATTAAGCAAACAGATATTGATAGCCAAATTAGTAGCATATTTATTTGGATAACCACATTGACTTTTGTCGGATAATTGAAACAAACGAATTAGTGGCTGATTTACTTGTTGTAATATAGTGGCAACTGACAACAAAGCAGCCAGCTTCCATTTCTAGAATCAACGTTTTGCCAGAATACACCCCGAGTTGGTCAAACGACCCGCGCTTGCTTGACGACGTCGACTGATTACCAGCTTGAACCCATTAACATGTGTACACATAACACAGCGGAACTGTATCTTCATTCGTAGGCTCGATGATCAATATTGTAACAGGAGTTGTTGTGATATCGTTTGACAAACCAGCTTCGTTCCATTGAAGGCAATCACTTTTGAAGACTCTATGCCTCGCTTAGATTAAAGATCACTGTAGAATTGTAGGACTTAACGAATATTTTGAGAATATCGAATAAACCTTTTATCCGTTCCTTATTAAACTCGTTGTGAGTACCGCAAGGGAAGCCGATTATACTAAAGAAGCCGCTAGCCCATTACTTTCCCTATACTCTGGTAGCGATGCCAGGTTTAATTCGTTTGTACACTCGTATGCCATTGACTTTGCCTTGGGCGTTGTACAATCCAACGTGATCCTTGCATATTTGCTGCTAATGTAGCATCTTCAAAAACACACGACGCGAATGGACATACGTTGAAGCAAACGCCCTTTAGTATTAGCCGCTGCAGTTTTTTTTTCGAGGTGTTTGAGCTGTTACGTTAGCATAATCCCAAACTGATTAACCACCTCCTTAACGGAAAGGGCTCATCGATAAGAAATAGCATTTAAGTCATTGAGGAATATAACACATTTGAAGAAATTATACATCTAGGAATTTGTATTATATCCGGGTTGAGCATGCGATGCACTTATCGCAACAGTGTTTTTCTTGTCGGTGGTCTATAAAAATATCGTTGTATTCTTTCTAATAGGGCCTTGAAAATGGGGCACACAACCACAAAAATATAATACTCAGGTACCTTTAATAACATCAAAAGTAAATAGTAAAACAAAATGTGAATAGAAAAAAAATTAAAGTACCATAACATAGTTATTCAGTAAGATTTTGAAAGTTTATCAGAAAGTAATTTCTGGTGAACATAGAACGTTGCTAGACAAATGACCGAATGAAAAACATATTTCAAGTGTCTGGGTTTTTTATATAAATTATAATTTGGACTAATTATACAAATCTTTGTTATCCGTCACCATTTACGAAATCACCGAAAGGTGTAATGGTAATGTAAAAATTATCAATTTTGGCAAACCCGAAAATATGAAGAATATTGGCAAGTGGACGAAGAGAACGCATCCTAAAATAATTTTCATTTTTTTTGAAGTAATAACGTAACGAAGTAATACGTAAACAGTATAATATGACTTTACATTAACACGAGCTTTAATACTCGATTCGGATTTTAATAATTTATAATAATAATATATAATTAATTAATAATAATATTAATAAATTTATTAAGTTTTGTTTAGCTACTTCTATATACGGTTCTGATGTGAAAAGACCTAGCCAAGGTTTGACATGTTGTCAATCTCCGACCAACAGCGTAGCTTTTCCAATTTAGTGGCCACGACAGAGCCTATCCCTAATCAACCTGCAAAAAAGAGCGAACCTCAACATCACGCAACTATTCACTCGCCCATTTTTGCTCGACTGCAGAAGGTGGGTGACGAGGCGGGAAGCGTGAAAGGCATTGACCAGATCGCCGATATTAGAAAGTGATTGATGGCCAGATGAACCATACGCTGCAACCATTAGTACCAATAGCGACATCGGGTCGTGGTTTACATAGTCCTTAATGTTCAGCAAATGACAAAAGGCATAGCTCGACCGCGAAGGGTTGTTGCCCGCAGAAAGAGATTAAAAAAAGACCAGACGAAGACCGTAGATGTAAACGACCATACGACATACACCAGATCTGAACCCTACAGACTTCAGGATGAAAAGGCGCCGAAGCTGCACTGCGACGATTAATTGAATTGTCTGAGCGCCATATTCGCTGAAGGGAAAGTGCTAACGACGCGCAACCGTAAGGTAATAGTCGATCAGGAAGGGTCTCGGCAAGTGTGCTGAACCAGTAGGACAAAGTTACGAAGGTCACAGCTGCACGGGACGCATACAGGTGGTGTGTGTAAGCGCAGCCACTGGTAGCGATGGCTAAATCCAACGGTTAACAATGTAGCGAATAAGATAATGAGATTCAAGCGTCGCTAGGGTGTCCTAGCCTTCTTTTGACATCATGATTCTCCGACCAACTACCAGGTTCAGTGTATCAATCTTTTGTTTAATATCTGTTATGAGAATGAATATTTAACATGGAAAAAGGCTTGTACGTTTAGTGAGGGTATGCAGACAATCCTAAATCTAGGAGCAATATTGTGTTACGTATTAGCATGGTATTATATGTATCGGCAGGAAAAGAAGGGTTCATACAATGTGGGAAACTACATATATATGTATATATATATATATTTCTCCCTAGCACGATCATTCTTTAAATTTGAGGATCAATTTGAGTTCTTTGAGAGTGATTCTGTCAGAAATATATCATTGACATGTCACAGCACCTAGATTGGGATTTTTTAAAACCATATTATTATATTCAACGAAATTTTACAGGTGCCAGGGGCGGCATTTTTGGCAGTTATACGGAATAAATTTATAACCACTATTCATTGCAATCACAGCTCTATTGCTGAGCTGAACGATTCATTCGACATTTTCAAATATTTTTTCTCTAGTTTATAAGGAACTTTTTTGTGGTAATCGTGCGTAAAGCGATATTAATAATAGTAAATGAATCTAAGTATTGATATACTACATTCTCAAAAAATTCCAGCGGCGTTAGATTTTGAACAGAGGGCAAATTAAAAGTCCAAAAAATGCAATGGCTCGAAATCGTCGAAAAGTGCAGAATGGCACAAAAAGTCTAGAAAAACTAACTATTCAGGATGAACGGGCATTCATTTCTGTACCAAAAATCCAGGTGTAACAAAAATGGCTTTTCAAGCTATTTTGATACATTTTTGGATTCTTTGAATCAAAACTCTACTGAAAAATCATATGAAAATCTCCTCGGGCTTCTTAGAAACCTCTTGATAACTGATAATAACGTAGACCGCGTATTTCAGCCAACGAAGACTGTTTTTGATTTTATTGAGGGTGCGTTTAGGGGGGAAGACAGTGGATTATATCACATTTTCGTTCGAATAGTGACAACGACGCACTGTTTGCTATCATGGAAAATTCGTTGTCTTATCCTTAAAAACGTAGGTTTCCCTTTTGTGCCCAGAATGGCGGATGAACGCACGCCTGTCACAACAGACGTTTCAAACCTTGCTCTAATTTAGGTGTCGTACTCTCTGTAGGAATACTGTTTATCACTAAATATAATATCACTATATATTCACTTTGAGGCTTATTTAACCGTTCAAGAAATAAGCAATAGACAATCTTCTCCGTTGATAAACAGGGGATGAGGCAGAAAGATACCGATTTGCAATTTCATGAGAGGCAGCACCCTGTTTCCTTGTGAAGACAGAGGAGACTTCAACTCGTAGGTGTAAAGATAGTACAATCAGCCCAATACATTTTTTGAAGTCCAGATGGGTGCAAACTGGTTCATTAGCGGGCTAACTAAATTCTCAAATGTCTGGTATTAAACTTCAGCTGAGCGAGTTGTCGTAATAGGTTGAAAATAAGAAAAGAAGAATATCATCAGTGCGTGATCGATCAACAAGCATAAGTCATATTTTATGATTGTTTACTTTGCAAGCATCTAAACGTTTGACGCGTTCCGCCACCCAACACGCAGTGCCGCGATGTGTTTTCATTCCACTCCAATTTGACGAACATAATATGACTCAGTATCGTGTACTATAAATATAAAGGAAGCTGATAACGGATATTATGAGTATGGATGTCACTGCTTCAGCACAATACACATTGCTATAGGCTCAAAACCTCGACGAACATCACATTTCCGTTTTATCTACTCAAATGGAGAGCTACTCTAATATCATAATCGGGAAAAAAACGTCTACCGACTCTATCTGCTATTAGCACCTACAGCGGCAAAGCATGACGTAACATGGTTAGTGACACCAGCCGATACCCATGTTTCTCTTGTTCAATAAAGCAATATTTACTCTGTCGAATACTATTATCTTCATTATAAACAAGGTAGTTTTTTAAATAATCGAATTCGAGATAACATATATTAAAAAGTCTGGATAATCCTTATAATTTTAGGCAACATATAACAGTTCGAACACAATAGACCTGTTAGTTATTAATTATATTGTGTAAATTATACATAAATATTGACATAACAATGTGACACAGTTTATAACATATTTTATACAACATACATTTCTATTGCAGTAGTGTGTGTACTGTATTGTAATATATTTTGCTGGGAGCCAGCCGTCTGATGGAATGTCTAACGGCGATACCGGACGTAAAACGCGAAAGACAGAACTTCGAACCCAGGTAGAGACGAACCTCGTTTCATGCTGGGAGCCGGCTGTCTGATGGAATGCCTTACGGCGATACCGGACGTATAGCACGAAACATGGAGGCAAAACATAGAATACACTTCATAAATATTGATGCTAATAATTTGAGATTTCTGATTTCTTTAGTACCTCTGCTGATTGAACAATCGTGCCATTATTTTTCAGCTTATTCGAGACAGGATAAAAAAGCATTTGGCCGTTGACAAACTTAAGCAAGAGTATGCATTCCCTTGGAAATAGGGGCAAATTATTTATTATCTTGTACCCGCATTCACTTAATCGTTATGAAAATATATATCCACAAAAACTTATAAACAATAATATTAATGAGTTGCAAAATCAATTGTTAAAAACTAGTTCAGTTTTTGCAAAACGATATCGCTCTGTCTTATGGCTCTTATGGAAAATCGTCTTACGGCTCGATGGTAATATTACAATTAATCAAAAACGGCATGGTGCTTCAAATAATTTTCTGGACGTAAGTTATAAATATTGTTGGACCACATGAATAATAAAAATTTAATAAAAAATACAGTAAATACTTAGACGAAGCAAAACTTTTTTTTGATATGTACAATTTGTGTACTACAACTATGAATTTTAAATTAATAACGAGCCAGTTCGAATTTATACGTAATGCAGAGAAAAAAATTTGAATGACAACAAAGACTTTGTCTCAAACGTCTAGCAACGAATAACCATATTGTTATATACGGTCAAATTTATTTTTTTTGTAACTTTGTTTAATAAATATGCTTGACAACACAATGATGTTTCGGCGAATATGATGCGATCCCATTATATTAACTATTCTTGAATTGCTACAAGCACGTTTTTTTACTTTAGTTTTGGACCTATCATTTTTTGTCCTGCAACGACTGAGGTCTTTGACGCCAAAATGTACTTCTCTCGTACAACGAAATCTTCGACACTCTCCTTCAATAGAATAAATCACCTAAGAAACTATCATCGGAAATTTCGCGTATTAACCCGTTTGCTTCACGCTAATTCCAAATCGCAGCAAATTTCATTAATGTGTAACACACCCAACCAGAGGGAGCAACATGATTTCGAGTACAAAAATTCTCGTTTAGCTTTTTGCTAGCAGTATCTCTTGTTTGTTGTTGTTGATGGACGCGTCTTATCCATTATGGTAGCGCAATCGATTCAAATTTCCCCGCCTTCTGGAGCAGGTGGTCTCCACCAGAGGGCACTGCTGGGCCACAACAGTGATCAACAACAGTGTTGAGAGACGCTCTGTGACAACAGTGTGCGGTGTTCCAACGGAATTAGTTGAATTTTGTTGATCGCTACCATCGGCTGAGTGTACTCTGACCCTCCGTGGGTCCTTCCGCACCTGGAATACCAAAGCAAAGTGAAGTGAGCACCTGCACTTAATATCTGTGGGATTTGTGCTTTCAACCAAACGGATACTATTCGCAACCCCTGCTCCACCGGATAACCATATCATAACAATAATATACCGAGCAAAGACGCGGCTATTGGGTACGTGTTCCTCATCTTACCGCACATCCCACCTTGATAACTAGTATAATTCCACATTCATTAGGTTTAGATATGATGGGTGAACAAATTTCCAAACGGTGCGTGGCGTGCTGTGTCCTATTTTCATACCGAGAAGCATCTTTCGGTGGCTGTTTCTCTTCCAAGATGGCGGCCGAACCTTTAGTTTAGTTAGGCCTAGTGCGAATTTGCATTCGTTATTCTTCCACTTCGCGCAGAATCTGCGTTCGTTGTTTGTGTAGGAGATATTTCAGATCACCTAGTTGACTCGTAGTTCTCATCTTAGACCAAACATCACGTAAACAAACCGTACCAAGTCTCGGGGCTTGAGGCGCCCCTGTATTGTTTTCAAACGGGCGACCCCCACTTGTCAAAGTGAACTGAGCGGTTGGCCGGCCAACGCTAGACTGCTTCCCACAGGAGCTCGTTTCGACTGCTCTGAAGGCTTGTGAAATATATCAATGAAGCAAATGGGTACTTTCGTCGACGTAAGATCTACTGGTTGTCATGTTTGGGTCGAAATTTGTTGTGCTGTTATTAGCGTTAGTTATACCCACTCATCTTCCTTCTCGTAAACAGACGAACCAACTCAAGCGATCCGCCGGTGAGGTTCCTATTACCCGCCTTGTTGTTTTTAATTAGCCTTAGGCGCCCCTTCCTTGGTGTTATGTACTCGGTTTATAACTTCACATTCAGAATGGACCATCAGTGCTTCCTGGGTACCTAGACACGTTTAGTGTTGTGATGGGATAAAGGAAAATTCGGTGATTAATTTTGCAGTGGCCAACTTCTAACTGTTTAAATGAACATATTCGATATGTATACATGTATGACTTGCTAAGCATTCTATAAGCTGAGTGGGGACTAATGTTCAGCTGTCTGCTAAGTTACTCGAATTGTAGCGGGCTACGGCTCACGTACTCGTTGAATATTAGCAAGTCTGTCCTGTAACTGTTCACTATTCAAATACGGTAGTACTTTACGACCGTCTCTGCCATTAATACCGCTGCGTGTTATTACTGTCACGATTGCTACATTATACAGCGAGGCTTTGGTGCGTGTTGTGAGAATGCGCTACATGCTCGCTCCCTCCCCCTGTGCATCGTACTGATTGCTTGCTATTTTTGAAAAACACGATGTTTATATCATCTTCGATCCGTTCCGTTCGTTAATTCGGTTTTGGCTGTATAGTAGCGTCAACTCGTGTGCTGAGTGACAAAGAGGTGGATATATACCGGTAGCTTGAATTGCGACGTTGGTTCTGCCCGGGGATATTGGGCCAGCGACAGTGAAGTGAACAGGCTGCTGCTGCTGCGGACATCGAGTGGAGCTCCCGGTTCGGCTCTGCCCGTTCATCTGTCGGACTCTCCTTTCATTTGACGGCTCTACGGCAGCGGCGCCCGCTGCTGCCGGCGGACCATGGGGTGAACGAACGGGCTAGCGCCGGGAACCGTGATGGTACCGCCGCCAGTAGCAACCAGTTCATCGTGTATCCATCAGCCAAAAAGCCAAAGAACGGAATGGCAAACGGCAGCACAGGACAGCTAGCTAGCGGATAAGTACAGCACTCGGCTGACTGTCTGGGCATGGCGATGTCTCCACGGGTCCAATCCGCAACCATTGATTGATTTCACTGGTTACTTCCGGAGATCCGAACACCGCTCAGGACTCCAACGCCGCCAGTATCGAAGCTGTTTTTGTTAGCTTTCGGTTGCTGTCGCTTGCAGCAGTGTCAAGTGGAAAGGGAAAAACAACCCTCAACGAGAATCGAGTTACTGTTTTTGTGAGTGAGGATGCATGACTGTTTGAACAAGTGTGTGTGTGTGTGTGTAATGTTTGTCAGTTCGTAATCGTAGATGTTTGTAAGTAAACTTATACGCTATAAACTGGCCGATATCTTGTATTTAATAAGAAAACAACGGGAGGGCTATAGAGGCCTTTTTATCGCTTAGCATGCACAGGTTCCTTACGTTCATTGGTTGAATAATTGGAAGTTAAGACTGTGGACTCCACTAGAAATTCGGAATCCGGGGTGTGAAACATTTCTACGCTATAGAACTGTATGGTTTGTCACAACAAGGTTGATAGAGGAACACAAATTAAGACTCTCAAAAACAGAACGTGATTCTTAAATAACAACCTGTAGCATTGGTAAACGGAACAGTTAAAGAAATATGGTACCTTGAATTAAACATAGGTTTACGATGTCGCTACAATAGTCTGAATATTCTTTGAGAATTCTGATTGGTTGGTATCAAGTAGTTTGTTATGACATTATATCGACTGCGTGAGAAACAGTTTTTGTAGCTATTATCTCGGTGAAAAAATGTATTGTACGTATTTATATCCACAACAGTTACCTTGCTTGAGTATTTCATGTGACGACCAGGTAGTGTCTTTTAGTTTCGTTTTATTGCACACAGACTGTTGTGCAAAAATTTTCTTTATAGTGTCCACGTGTGGTTAAATTTGATGTTTTATAAGACAGGAAATTTGAGAAATTCTGACTGAATTATAGTAATGTACTCGTACAGCGTAGCTCTATTGTCTATCTCAAAAAATATCACTGACGTGAATTACAGAGGTTATAATTTTCTCGATACTAGAGGCCCTAAATAGACATTTCTTTGTAGTTGTATGTTTTAACAAATGCAATACTCTTTTTTTTTTACCAATTGCAGCTTCTACGGCCGGGAAACCGTCAAACACGTTCGTTGCTCAATTACATCAGAATACGCTAACTATTAGATACGTTAAACGTGAGGGTAAGCAGCAGCCGTAGTCGGGTAAAAGAAACCAACGAGTAAAATCCACGCATTCGTTAGCACTACGGTGAACTCCTTTTGCCTATGCAGGGTGGTGGTGTTGCTGCTGCTGAGGCACGGGCCGCGCACAGCATGCTGAAGTGACCGAAGTCTACGACTCTCGTTGGGATGCAATGCACAGACCCCACATAAGGTGGCAGTTGCCTCTCCGCAGTTGCAATTGTCGCATTCATTCTAGCACCAATAGTAACAGGAATAGCAGTAACTTGTTGCTATTGAAAAAGGTCAGCATTGTGCTCATATTGTCTTTGTCCTCTGTGCACGCTGCACGTCAGCGTTGCTTGACGTGTCTCGCTTCTCAGGCTACCATAGCCTCCGACCACAAACCACGACAGCAATGAAGGAAGGCTCCATCGTGCGTCGCGTTTTTGCGTGTTGCTCGTAGCCGTTGAGGCCCCCGTCTGTTGCCGCCGGCGGCGGAGTAGACATCGCTCGCCGCAGCACCCGCCGGCCAGCCTCAAGATGAACGGCGAGGGGCCATCGGTGCCCATCACGACCTTAGCGGCCGTGCAAGGGCTTACCGATCTCCTGAGCGAGCTACCTTTACCGGTCAGCTTGCCAGGCGCCTGTGGGCCCGCTGCTCGGCCGTTAGTAGGACCACACGAAGCCGATGAGGTCCGAAACATTCTCGCGACCGCGAACTACCTCCTACCGCAAGTTATGGAGGCCCTATCAAGGACCAATATCGAAAATCTTGACGTAAGTCCATACACATTACTGTTTAGATCTCTTGAAATTTCATTAAATTTTTGAGATATTCAGTTGTATCTACTTTTAATCTCATATATATATATATATATATATATATATATAAATGGTAAATACGCGTCTTTTGCGTATGTTTTAGATTGAAGATGGCGGTCAGCCTCCACCAGGCAGCGGGATGTCACACATGTTACAGCACCTGTATTCGCAGCAGCCGCAGCTACTAGCTTCACGGTCTGCTACAGGCGTGGGACAGCCGAGCGGTGCTTGGGGTCCCGGTGCCAACCAGTTCAGTTACCCCTCGGCCGGTCAGCCTAATGCATTCCCGCCGCACCATACGCAAGCAAATAACCAGCAGTTCGTGGCACCTCAACAGCAGGCGTCTTATTACCGCCAGCAGCAGCAAACGAACAGTAAAAGCACTAACGGTAGCCAGTTCAACAACAACCAATTCAATCAGCAGGGACAACAAGGTCACTATCCCCCACAGAAGGATCACAGTGTTGCCAATATACTAGAAAATCACCACGGAGGTTATGGGCAGAATAATCTTCCAGGAGGCCATATGAGCGTACTGCACGGTGCACCCCAGTTGCAGCCGCAGCAACATAACTCTATGCAGATGCCACCTGGCGGTCCCATGCTAAATAATTATATGGCACCAACAGCTAATGGTGTTACGGATTCTACAATGCTCGATAAGCACATTAACGATCTTGCGCAAGGCTTTCCTGGAACGCCAATAGATCCTAATCTTCAACCGGCAACCGTTCAAGCGCCCCCAACTCCTACACAGGTTACTCCTGGTACACCCAATACGCCGCAGACAGATAAAACCAACGTACCTCCGAAGAAAAAGTTTCGCTCGCGTGGTAAAGACCCAAAAGCATGGGGCGGGACACCAATTAAAAAGCGAAAAGAACCAGAACTCCGACCGGACGAGCTGTCGACAATGGATAGCCTTATTGCGTCTTCCCTTACTGAACGGGTTAAACGGAGAAGGCGAGGCAACCAGACGAAGTACACGGAAGAAGAAGAAAAGAAGGATGAGCAAGATTCAGAGGGAGCAGTCGATGCAGGCGCTAACGAAGATGGGGACGATTCCGATTTCGAGGGACCGAAGGGTAAGGAAAAAAAGGACAAAGGGGATAAAATCGATGGGACTTCCGGTACTAATAATAAAGAAAAGGCTACGACGAGTCCTAAGAAGAACCATAAAGAGCCGACACCCCCTCCTAAAGAAATTATCATCAAAAAGGCAAAGGTTAAAAAGGTGCGCCGTGAAGCTATACCGGAAGCTATAACAGCTGAGGAGCTTATGGAAAGCACCACTTACCAGAGATTCACGCGACTTGTCGAGAAAATCTTCGATGCTATGGAAGACGTAGACTTAGCCCAGGCCGTCGACGAGGAAGATACCTGCCCTGAAGAATTCCTAATCCCTCATAAAACTCTAAAAGAGCTAACTGATGAAAGCGCCAAGCTCAAAGTCTTGCGGGCTATCAACCAGGTTCCTGCAGACAGACTTGTTCGGTAAGGCTCCTTTGTAAACTTATGCGACATTCATTATTGATTGCTCGTGGTTTCCTTATATATAATACTTTGACCATTTCTTATATTTTTCTTTTAAATGAGTTAACAGTAGTAATCGACGGCAAGCTTCTGCAGTACACACCTGCATGCTTACATGTTATTTCCTGTTTTTATGGCGGGTTTAGGGTCAATTTGACTGATACATCATCGGCGTCATTAACTTTTCTATCATACTACGTTTGTATAATGAAGCAAAGATGTTTCTAATTTGACCTCCGGTAGTAATTTTTCTAGTGGGCCTGTAGTACAAAACGATTATCCTTACACTACATGTACCCGTCGGTTTTTTTAGAGTAGGGACAGTAGCCCACCTTTGCTGTCGGAATTTGTCTTCTTCTCAAGATAATTATTAGTAACGCTGTGACTTGCTAAGATTCCAAGGTTCCTGTCTTCTAATGCATGATTGACAGTGTTGCTGTCTTTTTTGTGCTAGAGCCTCTCCTATTTTCTATCAGGGAGTAACATCGTCAAAAATGTGTACGGACGAAACTATTATAGTATATACAATTAACGATTAGCACTTTAGTTAATTTTATAATCGCATTAAAGAGTCAAGTCTGACATTGGCGGGTTATTGATCTTACAATTATGCGTAAGAAATCTAACGTCCTTCCTTATTTTCTTTTTGAGTGAAGTCTTAGCCGCTCATCCTTTTAGACAGGCCATGGTACCTTTTGCTCAACACACATATCTACTTCGCAGGCCGCAAATCAGATTCTCGTGTCGCGGAGAAATAACAGACACAAGTGTTTGCAGGTTGTAAAATGTTTGAATACAACTTCAAGCTAGAATGGAACAAGCGTTCAGTAAGAATCGATTTGTCGTTGCAGGTTGCTGACCATTTTGGAAAGAAATATTTTGGATGGCTGTCGCGTATGTCTTAGCGGCGATCATGATGAAGATGAAGGGGCCGCCCTAGAACTAATGATGGACAAAATTCAACGAAGTGCAGACAGCTCGTTGACGGCTCTGTATATCATGACAGCAGCCGATATGCCTGAGAAGGTCTTTCTGGAGGACGTGATTGAGCGGATAGTGACGTTTGTTAAGTTCCAAGTCCAGAACACCATCTTTCCAGCCTTTGATCCAGCGTACCGGATATCAAAGAAGGATGAAGAGTCTACAGCGTCACTTAAACAAAAACGCTATTACTCGTCTATGAAATCGCGCAGTCAGAAGAATGTTACGCAACTGTATAATAAGCTTCATGAAGCAGTGGGCCTGTTGGCTGAACTACTGAAATTGCAGTCGCTAACGGATACTATCGTGTTGAAGGCGTCCAGCCTGGGTGTGAGCCCTTTCTTTGTCGAAGGCGTATCTGAGCTGCAGCTAAATGCTCTGCGTCTGGTCACGGCCATCTTCACTCGGTACGTGCCGCATCGTCAACTTATCCTTGAAGACATACTCGCATCGATAGCACGTTTACCCACTTCGAAACGAAGCCTCAGAAATTATCGACTGAATTCAGAGGAACAGATTCAGATGCTTACCGCGCTGGTAAGTACATTCGATTCCGTAAATATTTTGATGTTAATATTCTCAATGATTTGTAACATACTGAGTAAGGATGGTCAGTCTTTGCTTTTTTGATTAAAGGTAAAATAGGTTCATTGACACAAATAAATTGACACACGTTTCTAGCTTATTTGAAGTAAAAGATCTACCCAGAGAATTTTCTACTTTATGGATTATTTATTTATGGAGTGGCAAGGAAAGGTGCCTTATAACACGGTCAGCGAAAGTTAGAAGTCTTAATAACCAGTAAGTAAGAACAAATTCTTGTTGTATTCAAGATATGGAAGCTTACGATCTTTTTATAATATATAGTAAGTTATCATATAACTTATACATAACAAAATATAAATAACATATACATATATGTTATGTATATTTCATGGTGTAACTGTGAGAGCCGCTAATTTACACAATATGACCATACTTTAAAGGGTAACACAGCCATACCTTTGTGCTATTTCATTGTTTTAATAAATACTTCCGGCTAAGAAAATCTTTAATTCAAATCCCACCAGCAACATGTGGTACACCGTGAGTGCGATGAAATTTAAAACACATTTTATATAATATAAAGTTAGAAAGATAATATTGAAAATCGAACCAGTTGTTTGTAGGTCTTGGAATTCGTGCTTAAACTCGTTTAAGAAACTATAGTCATATTCCGTATCCGAAAATTCTTGGCTCCAAATTTATAATGTAATTATCGTTTATTCAGTAGGTAACATGTATTTGCAGAACGATAAAGTAAAACATACCTGAAATGTCTTTAACGCCGAGTAAATGATCTTCCATAAAACAGTTTTTCCATAAAAGGGACATAATTTCTAAGCCGATTTTTTCAATATCTGGCACTTGTGGAAGACTATGTGAGCAATAAAGAAACGATTATAAAAATGCATTTTTTCATAGCGAGAAACAGATTCCTTATTTCGGCGTATTTGTCCTCAGCATTGAGGACGATTATATTCTACAATTACGAGCTTCGCGCAGGTGTTTTTTCTATACTAGGACTTGTTTTGACGACACCAATGTAAACAATTATTGAAATGCTATGTAAAGCCGAACTCGGTGGGGAAACATATTTTTTTAATAAAATTTTTATCAATGTTTCAATTGGTACGCATAGTAGCGTAATGCTTCGAGGCTCTCTCATTTCACCATTAATGTGCAGCTCTAGCAATAGACCAGTAAAATTTTTGAAAATGTTTTCGCACTGCTTTGTACTAGTCATGTCGTTTTCAAAATATTTCTGCATCACAGTGCTGCAACATTCATAATATTGAAATACTGAATGTCCATTTAAAACGCAAATTATTTCATACATTATTTCGGGCAAACCCGTTTTAGAAAAGTGATCGGGAGCGTTAGGATCGTTTTTTTTTCAGTATACGCACAGCTATGTGCAAAATGTTCATCGCTGTAAATTGTAAGCTAATAATGATAAATTCATGTGAAATATATAATTTCATTCCAAATATGCATCCGGTATCGACTCAGTAAACTTGAATTAACATGACGTTGTTATAGCCTTGCAAACGTTCAGAACTTAAGCGAATTCATGATGGAAATATTTTCTAGACGCGACTGTGTGTAAACAAAATAAGCTTACATATACTTAAAAAAAAATTTGTAGAAATAGAAAGAATAGTGGCGTCTGAACAGGAGCAATGGACTTGTAAACATACAAATAAATGCTGCAGCATCGCCTATTTCCGCTGTCATAGATGACATATGGTATTGATCTAGAAGTTACATTTTTACCATATAACCGTCATTTAAGTCTGTTTTAATTGCCAGTATCACTCAGTGTGTTTCTTTGTTTGGTTTAGGTTCTCCAACTGATTCACAGCGTAGTTAGACTGCCTGCGGTGGAAGCTACGAAGAAAGAGGATAAAGAAGACAGTCCCGAGAAGAAAAAGCCTGCTGGCAGTGCGATTAGTCGGGATAAGGATAAGGAAAGTGGAACCGAAAAGGAGGAATACAAACCTCTTGATGAGGTGGTGCTGATGACTTCGTATGACGAGGCACTTCGAACTGCTGTGAGTTTTCTCTCGGTCTTTCTCAAGAAGTGTGGAGTCAAACACGAGGAGATGGATTACCGGTAAGTCGGACATAATTATGTTCAAATGTGAAGCTTGCGAAATTAGTGCCTCGCGTGTGAAAGCGTAGGTTTTTCTGAAGAAATCCTAGGGACCCATCTAGGCTGTTGGATTTTGTGCCTTAGGCACGATATATATATATATATATATAATGCCTTTCAAGTTACTGGTGTAAGTAGCCTTGCTTTTAAGTCGAAAATATCAAGATAATGGCATTGTATTTTTCTAATGTAATTACCACCAGAATACTCGACGATACTAAAGGTAATGTCGCTAACCATTTTGGATTATGCTTTCCATGTTTTAATGGAAACAAATTATTGTTCTCTAATTCGTGTTTGCAGGCCTTTATTCGAGAACTTCGTACAGGATCTTTTGTCAACTGTGAACAAACCAGAGTGGCCTGCCTCGGAACTAATGCTCTCACTTCTAGGCCAACTGCTTGTTAACAACTTTAGCAATAAAAACCTGGATATGTCTATGCGAACGTCTTCACTAGAGTACCTTGGTGTCGTTGCAGCCCGACTTCGCAAAGATGCCGTGCAAACCAAAATTCGACAAGAAGTAATAGATGATATTCTCAGACAGATTTGTGACGACAATAACGATGATGATGATATGATTGTTCAAAGCAAATCTAAAAAGAAGAAAAAGAACAACGCAGCTAAACTTAAGGTATGTTGTAATTTTTAAGTAGGATCCTAATAATCATATAACTAGTTACAGATGTAAATTTGTAAACAACATGATGGTAGTATTCTAGAGATGTCAACTTTCACCTTTTCGTGTATGTCGACTTATTGTCCATGACAGGTTCCTTAAGAGATTAGGCGATTTTGCATTGTAATTATGTTTGGTACTAATAAATTATTTAGTGGTCGAACTACTGTTCGAAAAACACCTTTACCTGCAGTGTTATAAGGATCTCAAAGGTAGAATGTTTAACGATGTGCATGCTGATCGAATGTAATTGCTGAACTGATATACAATCTTAACTGTACGCTCCGCGCCTCACCTTTACGGCCACAATGACAAAAACTTATGTCATGTCTCCGTATGGTTTTGTTTTATTTGTGCGCTTATATACGTTTACACAAAACCGTAGTAAAGCTTCGCACAGTGTGGTGGCATGGTTGCTATGACAATGCTGGTAGCAGTCGTCATCATATTGCTAAACGGTTCTTTTCGATGCCTGCCAAAAACAATCTTTGCTCTACGTATGGCTTCATTCTTAGAAAAACAATACCATCTGGTCGAGAGAACAAAGTCAAGTTTAAGGAAATTCCGTTGAAAAGCTAGCTTACCTTTTTTTCGGTGAAGAGGTAGTGCTTTTATGACTCATATTATGCTCTTTTCGATGTATGAGACACAGAATGTTTGTCTGTTCTACTGTCCACAAAACCTCTAACCATCAACTTTTTTTGCTTAGGGTTGCGCATATGATCATGTGTTTATGATCATATAATCTTAACACTGTTCTATCCGGGTTTTCGTATATACGTGACCCATTACTTCATAATCTTGTAAGAGTCGCATCTCGTTTTGTGAAGCTGATCACTTTGGGACCAGGAGCTGTCTGTTACTATATTCATAGTACCCCCTGTAACCCTGTATTCCAATCCTAATATGATATCAACATCTTCTCTAACTGAGGTGCATTTACTCAGTTCTACGTGTTTATATATATATACGTGGATATAGTATCCTCCCTAAATGGGCTTAGGGTATGGCAATGTACTATGGTGCAGTTCTGTTTTTTCGGACTCCTACTCTTATTTTTTCTATCTCTCTGGAGTCATATAGAATACAGGTGTCCCCTAAAGGTTTGCTGACTCTAACCGAATGTGTTTGGAACTGGCCGTAGACCGTAAGTACCTAAATGGTGTAGAACGTAAGCTTTTCATAAAGTCTGTTGTTACAGATTTGCATATCTGGAGGTCAATAAATCGGTCTAGCTGCTTGGTATTTGTCCTGGTCGAGCGCGTGGTCATGTGTCCTTACAATTTTAGAATGCGGTTTTTCTTTCAGTGGTCGGGTTCGATTCATAGTTTTTCATAGGGCAGCCCTTTCTTCAGCTAGTATGGTCCAGGAGAGCCAACACTAAGGCAGCAGTACCAATACATGTTCGATAGACACGATTTTCCTGACAACTGTTGTATGTCACTGTCGATCGATGAAAATTTCGGTAGTAAACTAATGTGCACATTGAGACGCGTGCGACTATGTTCAAGATTTCCATCATAATACTGATCACGAACCGTGTAACGGTTGCGATAGCGCCTTGTTTCTAAGCGTCATTCTAAATAACGAAGAAACTGGGAAAAAAACTGCCGTCACTTTTGTCCCAAACCTAAGAACAAACATAAGCATAAGAACAAAAATAACACCGATTTAGCTTATCGTAAACTGTCGGATGGAGCCAAGATTACCCCTCCCTCCCCAACACCATCCTTTAAGCACTCCCTTGTGGAAAAATATTTTAGTCAGGAAAACAAAATCGAGAACAGAAACCCACCAAAAGATAACGTGTCCGCACTTCTAAGGAACAGACAGACAGCACCAGCGCTAATAAATTTAGTAGGTTGATGGATAAACGTAGTTAGCGGCTAGTAGAATTATTCGTCAATAAAAAACCATACAATTTCTAATATAAAGACAGTTTTCGCAAGTACTGTTAGCGTAATGGATCTACCCTGCATACCGCATAGCGTCTGATGTATTTCTGACAAACTTAATTTTATTTTTAATTGTTGTTGTTCCTAACTGGTGGCTACCAGTCGGAAGGCAGCTGATAGCGACAGTAGTGGGTACAAATTTTGAAACATTTTTGATATGTTCGTCTAAGCATTACCTAAGCATATACTTACCAAAAGAAGAATGATGAGGATAGCCTTAGTATTAGTATTATTTTGTGTTTAGTAGGTATATCGACATTTTTTATTTGCTACGACATTTGCTTGTGAGGATATGCCGTCTGTGTGATTGTCGGATATTTTGCAATTGTTTCCTCGACACAAAGGTAATTGTTTCTCAGTACCTATTCTTATTGTTATTGTTTTTGTTTATTCCCATAGGAGGAACGCGATGAGGTGACGATCCTTCAACAAGCTCTGCTTCACTACCTCGATGGAAACATTGAGTCAGATCATTCGCTCGAGTTCTCGAAGCGCTTCTATCTCGCACAGTGGTACAAAGACGCTGTGGCGAATGCCAAAGTAGACGCTGCACAAAAGTCTGAAGCCAAGGCAGGAAGCGGAGGTAAGTCAGGCAGTAAAATTAAAAGATAAGGGACAGTCTTTGATTTAGATGATTTGAGGACTAGACAGTTAGGCATTCACCTAACCAGGAATTCGTATTAGCAAACTTAGTTTCGCATTTCTGAAGTGGTAACTTAGCATATTTTCAGATGAAGACACAAGGATCAAGAAGGAAGAAAAGAGAGCCAAATCTGCGTCTGAGAAAGAATCTCCAAAGAAAAAGGAGATCAAGAGTGAACCAGAGGACGAAGATGAAGCTCAGAAGGACGACAAGGATCAGATGAAGGTGCAGAAGTTAGCCGAAAAACGCAAGAAATTCGTGTGCGAAACCATCCAGCAAGACTACGCTGATTTTGGCACGATAGAGATTATGCGAACAACGCTTGACTATGATACAGCTGAGCTAATCTCACGTTTCCTTGCTTCACGAAGACCCTTTTCACGAAGCTTCGACATATACCTTTCACAGATCCTCAAGGTTTTAGGAGAGAATACGACTGCCGTGCGTACAAAGGCAATGAAATGTCTTACCCAAGTGGTCGAGGCTGATCCTGACATATTAAGACGACCCAACGTCAAGTTTGCGGTTCATTCGCGTTTACTTGACTCAGCGACGTCAGTACGTGAAGCCGCAGTTGATCTCCTCGGTAAATTTCTTCTACAATCACCGGAGCTCATTGATGTTTATTATGACATGCTGACTCAACGGATACTCGACACAGGTGTATCTGTACGTAAGAGAGTTATTAAGATCCTCAAGGATATCTGCGTGGAGCAACCCGACTTCGAGAAGGTGCCGGAGATCTGTGTCCGTATAATTCGTCGAGTCAATGATGAGGAAGCCGTTAAAAAGCTCGTTGGTGAGGTTTTTCAATCGATGTGGTTTGTGCCTTGTAAAGAGCGCGAAACAGAAC
This sequence comes from Varroa jacobsoni, assembly GCF_002532875.2. Taxonomy (NCBI): domain Eukaryota; kingdom Metazoa; phylum Arthropoda; class Arachnida; order Mesostigmata; family Varroidae; genus Varroa; species Varroa jacobsoni. The sequence continues at coordinate 217,517 of NW_019213255.1, read as the reverse complement.
GAATCGAACAAAAAGTCAAAAATATATGTCATGTTGTGGCAGCCTGTCGTGACACAGGACTCGAGTGGTTTGAGCAGTTGCTCTCAAATCTCCTGCGATCTAAAGAGCATGAGCCAGCATTGCCTCAAACAAAAATGGCCTGTCGCCAAATAGTCGACTGCCTTGTTGACAATGTACTGGAGCTAGAAGGCGATCAACAGCAAAATGCACGGCCGCATCTTATTGCTTGTTTGACAACACTCAACATGTTCACCAAGATCGAACCTGCTATGACCACGAAGCATTATCAGGTTAGTGATATTAAAAGTAAGTATATACATATATACATGTACAAATTTTGCTATTTCAAACTAATTTCAGTTGCTTGCTAAATTCGTGCATATAACAGACATTTTTTTAGGGTTAGGGTTTATGGAAAACAACATTACTATAGATTATGTGCCTTTATTATTTTGAAGGATTTAAGACGTCTGCTGGAATAATACATGGTACTGTCTACATGGTTAACTAAGATATGTCAAGTTACCATACATTCTTATAATTTTAGCACTTTATACTGCAAAAAATAAGTTTTAAATCTATGCTAAATTCCATCCTTGCACACCTGTTGCAGAATTCAAGCTTCTTTTGCCAAACGGATCGATAATAACAGAGGCTCTGTATTACGCAGACCTTGTCGGTTTTAAGTTCAACATGTTGATGTCTATCGTCGTTGATTGAATTATGTCGGAACGTCTCGGACTTTGAATCATGGCAGCATTATCTGTATTCCTGTGAACTTCGGCATTGGTTATTACAGTAAAGCGCCGACTGTGCTGGTGATATGCTCGTATCTGCAAAGTACGAATATGGACAAAACTGCGTTTTTCAAGATTTTTGTTAATTATTTTCACACACTTCCTAGCAAAATGATGAGAAAAAAATGGCATGAAAGTATTTGTATTCCGACTTAGCCCACGACGCTTTTCTAAGGCGTTTTAATTCCAAGGTAGGATATCTTGCCCCATTTTTTTTAGCTTAACCTCCATATGCTACTTTTTTCGTTGATATGTCAGTCATTGAAGTACTTGTCATTTTGTTTGTAACCCTTTGCTATTTATCAGGCTGCTTGCTTACCTTCTTGAGCTGAACTTGTTGGCTCTTTGAGTCAACAGTTTCCATTTTTTATATCTTCAGTTGTCAAATACAGACCATTTTACACCGATTTAAATAGCGGTTTTAAGCATCCAGGTCTACTAAATGATGAAGAAGAGCATTTAACAATAAAATGGCTTTTGCATCATTATAGCTGTCTAAGGACAAACGTTCTTTCCTAAGCAGTTTTGTATTTTCAGTTGAACTGGTCAATTTAATTTGTTGACATTCACACCGTTGTGAATTAAGTGTTCTACGAAGAGTTATGAACACATAATTTAGTTCTCCTCTTGAGTTTCACCAAACGGACAGAGGAGCCCCCTCAAGGTGAATGTCTTGCTTGTCAGGAAAAGCTCAATGTATTTTGTGTTAGCGATTTGGGTAGACGAGCTTTATTTCTTTGACAGGTACAGTTTATAGAAATATTTTTTAGCTGATTTTATAAAGCGAATACGATGCAGTATTACAAAGGTTTAGCTAACTGGAAGCCTACCATATGCTTTCTTCGCCTTCCCTGTAGTGCGGAGAGTGTTCGAAATGGCTTATAAAACCATCAAACAAGTAATGGGTTTCCGCTGAACTTGGACTGAGTTTTTATTTTAAAAAAATTTAGGATATTCAAGTAGTAGGTTGATCAATAAAAAAATTCCTAGTCGAAATCCAATAAACTACCTTTTAAAAATTGAAACTTTCAAACGAGTTAATACACATAGCGTTGAATTGATCCATTTTGTTGCTTAGGTAGTATTATTTTATATTTAAGAGGTCACGGTATCTCAAGGAACGCTATTAGAAATCCACGAACATGCCTCAAAATACGTAATGCAACACCAGAGAAGTGTTAAATTTGAGACCAATGACTTAAGGCGAGTGTTAAGGTAGTCAGCGTTTCAGCTGAGAACTTACCTCAAGACGTAGTGAACTCGAACATATCAAAAATGATTCGCTGAAAATAAATGGTCCCTTTCGGGCTCAGTAAAGAACTTTTGCGGGTGTATTTTATGTATTGCGTCTAATGTTCTGCTCTTCGAAAATGAAGTTTTGAAGGATCATTGATTACTTTAATCTACAAAATTTTCGAATACTTTAAGGCAGTTGTAGCTTTGAATTGGTTTTTGCGGTGCTTTTTAGTGGAAACGCTTAGCTTTGAGTGTTTGAAACTCAAGAAAAAAAAATTAATAAAAACTGTAGTCTCCTTCATTGAAGTCAAAATGTACTTTTTGATAGTTTTGTCTATTTCGCTAATTTCATACCTTTGACCATGTGGCATCGTTTTTATTTTATTTTGGAGAAACTAACGTCGTACTATTCTATTGTTCGAATTCAGGTGTTTCAACCGTACCTGTCGGTAACTTGTACGACGGTGGCAGAGCAAATGATCATCAAGTGTGTCGTGAGCTGTCTAGAGCTGGTGGTGCCTCTCGTAGACCATCCCTCCGAAGATTTCCTTGTACAAGTCGAAGAAGGATTAACTAAGCTCATCTTACGTGGACATTCGGCCGTATTGCCGTCTGCAACCAGCTGTCTTGGAAAGATAGTCAATCTCGTTACCAAAAATCACAAACTGGTTCGCGATTGCTTTAAGAAAATTGTCAAAACACTAGAAATATGCAAGAATGAGCCTGATAAAGCACATAAACCCATTTTGATGCGCAACCTATTTACGGCCGGACTAATCTGCAAGCACTTCGACTTCGAACATCTTCAAGATCCCGCTACACCTGAAGTGAGCGAGAAAGCTGCTGTGTTTGACTGCTTTATCCATTTCAACAGTCATGCTGATGAGGCTATTCGGTTAAAAGCACTGCAAGGCCTTGGCTCTATGTTAAATCGTCATTACGATCTCATGTTGGGTGATGACGTGAAAAATCTATACAACTATATCCTCACAAATCCTGAGGTAACGGCCACGTTTAAGGTATCTGTGTTGACTAACATTAAAACGTACCTGCATGAAGAGGAGCAAAAAATGATAGAAAGAGACCGCGAATGGGCTAAACAAACGAAAAAGGAAAATTTAAAAGAGATGGGTGATGTGGCATCGGGCATGGCTTCCACCGTCATTCAGCTTTACCTCAAGCCAATCCTTGCATCGGTCATCTCAAATCATCTACAGGTTCGTAAGCAAGCGCTTTATGTCATACAACTAGTACTTGGCCAAGGCTTGGTACACCCCGTTCAAATGGTGCCGTACTTATCGTGTCTCGGCAGCGATGATGACCCTCATACGCGAACTACAGCAGAACGACTCTTGCAGGAGCTTGAGAAAAAGTATCCCGGCTTCGTTCAGATGAAAGCGGGTGCAGGAGTTCGACTAAGTTACAAACTCCAGACAGTTCTGAAAGAAGATCGTCTGCAAAAAGAGGAACGCCTTATTCGAGGCGTGCGCATTCAGGCGGACGGACAACCAATTGCCCGCAATGGTTTCTTGTACACAGTGTTACGATCGACAAGACAAACGAGAAGAGCTTTCTTGCTCTCACTGCTTAAGCAGTTTGATGATTCCAATCGGACGCCTCTCATGGAGTTACTGTACATCGCGGACAACGTTGTCTATTTTCCATACCTCGTGCAGGATGAACCTTTGTTTGTAATGCATCATATTGATATTCATCTCTCCGTTAGTGGCACTGGTCTTCTGCATAATTTCCGTGAACAGCTTTCACGTCGAGGAGGTCAAGAACAACAACGCAATGACCAACGACGACTGGGCAATGAGAGCGACTCGGATGATGACGATGATTTGGAATCGCTTATTGAAAGACTTCCACAGGACACACGAGTAGCTCAGGAGTGTATGATCAGCTCACACGCTTGTGTCTTGTTGTTGCTATGCAAACAGGCTCTCAAAGAAATATATGGATTGACCGATGCCAGGATCGCGCAATATTCTCCTAATGAACAAGCAAAAGTGTATGAGAAACAAGTGAGTCGGAAAGTAGGCGTTCATTTTTCTCCCTCACTTACCCTTGAGAAACTTAAAGAGCCCGGTGGATCGTTGGACGTTAAGCAGCATTTAGACGAGGACGGAAAACGCGCTCTTGTTGAACAGTACATTCATTTTCGCCAACTAATGCTCAGCATCGATCCTAATGATGATGATCAGGATGAACAGCCTCAGGTAGGTTTGATCATAGCTTCCTAATAATATAATTAATAAGATAATGGTTATAGGAGTAAGTCAAATTGACAACATTTTTGTTTTCAATTACCTTTCCTTTCAAATTAACACCTATGGCATTTGGATAGTGGATCATTACGTTTATGAGACGCTATACGCATAAGAAGGTATTTGTGTAATGTCAAACAGTTACCATTTCTCTATTCACAGACCATTGAAAGCAAGAAAGATCACTAAACGATAACATTTATTGAATTTCAGGGGCCACTTGTGACTCGCGTTGAGGAGTCAAGCAATGGTATCGTTCTTAAGATCTCAAAGGCGCCGCCACCGCCTGAAAAGCCGGCTCCACCGTCAGCTACGACGGTTATACTGCCGCCCGGCCATGAGGTTACGCCGTCCCCTGAAAAGAAACGTCGCGGACCAATTCCCAAATTGAAACTCAGCGCTGCTAAGGAGCCAAAAACTCCTGGTCGTCGGGGCCGAAAGCCTGGCAGTGGGCGTGGACCAGGAAGGCCGCGGAAGAAGCGAGTCGAGTCGTCGGAGGAAGAAAGCGAGAACAATATGGACGATTCTGACTACGAATAGAAGCTTATAGAGTAGCAGTCAAGCACAGCGCGACTTCTCTGCTATTTGTGTTTGTTTTTGTGCTGCAGAAGATGCGCATAGGGTTATCAAGGTCGTCGAGAGGTCGAAAAGTGTATACAAGATAGCTCTTATAATTATATTGGTATGATGATGATGATAATGTTAAGGCCAGCCAAGACGGAAAAGGTAGGTGACGGGAATAGGCGTGGCAGGTATGTGTGTAATGTGTACCACAAAATAACAAATATCCGATATATGATGGTCACAAGTTGCAATGTGGAAGTTTATGCCAGGGCGACCTTTCTTATCGAGAATAATTCTCACTGACACGGTGAAGATGGCCTAAAAATGGTCGCAGAGAAGGATGCTGAATCATAAAATGACTGCGTGTATGTAATAGGTAGCCCTAGTTGGTACTTGTGAACCTCCTAATTGACGATGCGATGCATATAAAGGTACACAAAACGGTGACCAGGTCTGAGGCGTAGTAAATCCTCATTGGCTGCGGTTTCTGCATTCGTAAGACGCAGGTAAAATGTACTAAATAACGACGATGGTGTTTAAGCTATGAGACCATGACGTTCAGTGGTCTTCAATGATTTAGTATAATTGAGTGATTCAGGATGCGAAAAGTGTAGTAGAGTAAGAAGTTCTGGGATTATTAGACGTTGCCTTACACAACTATAACCAGAATATATAATTTCGATTCTTAAGTGACCGTTTGGGAAGGGGAAACGGATATCTACACGAGAGTGCTGAAGCATACAATGAATTGAGAAAATACGTTAGGCAGGTAAGCGACCGAACAAGAAAGAAATATGGTTGGTGGATGCATAGCGCTGTTGCATCAGCGAATGACTGTAAAAGTGACTATGGATTAATTACTTAGTGAATGAATTATATAGATTTATTATTATTATTTACAATGGAGTGGAGCTAGTAAAAGCGAGTATGAACGAATGTGTAAATAGATTGTACGATAGGATGTACACAGCAAAAAATGGGAAGGCTAATGATAATTATAGGCTCTTCCGCGTTGGGGTCAATTGATAAGCGCTAATAAAGGAATTAATGCTGTACACACATATAGATTCAATCACACAAACTACAGACATTAACACCTAAAATTGACAAAACAGCTTAATAGGGAAAGAGGGGACAAAGCGGTCCGATCGATTATGTTACCCTAATGACGACGTTAACATTAGAATGAAAACAACAGGGGAGAGGGAAAAAGAAGAAGACGTCAGAGCGCCGCTGACGATGACAACGCTTGCCACCCGCCCTGTACATAGTGTATATATTATATTATCAAACCTAAATGGGAAATTCAATTTAAGGCGAAGAAAGTAAGGCAGAGTGGCAGCAAATAGAAGAAGACTCTTGTTGGACGTACTCTTGTTCAGCTGTTCGAACAACAAGTGAACCGAAGTGGATTAAAGTGACTATGGACAAAACAATTGCGGATTAAAAAATGAGTAAACAAATGACGGCAGTGGAGAGTGGCACATTTGGCTCACGTTTGCGGTGAAGGATCCTTGTCTAAAAATTGGTTGGTTATTACTCCTTTGGTTAGATATCAGCAACGAAGATGGTATAAGTTGAATCAGCTTTTCACAAATAAACGTAGACGGCAGAAACAACATCAAATCATACGCAACTGCCAATAGTAAGAAAAGGATCAGGCAAATCAAGAAACCGTTAGATAACGAGTAGCTAGGGCGTAATCATGGTTAAAAATTCTCTTTGGGTTATTAAAATGCATGGTTTGAAAATATTATATTACTGCAAAGCTCATAAGTTTTAAAAGTATAAAAGATGGAACTCTAGAAAATCATTAGTTCATAAAATTTTACTAAAGAAAAGTACGACGTGACAAGCTTAACAGCGCTCATTCAGTTTTATATTGAATAGATGCACCCTGTTTGAAAAAAGTCTAGTCCATCCTATCCAAACATTTTAAGTCAATCAAAATGATTACAACTCAAAAAGTATTTTTTACAGGCAGGTTTTACATTTGAACATGACACATCGTAACAGAAAAGGGCCTAACTAGTTATGGCTCGATTAGTTTAGTTCGCCGTATTGAAGATCATTGTGTGAAACACGAGTAAATGAGTTTAAATTGATTCCACCTTTACGATAAGTTAAAAAGCTGAAGTCAGCAACAGTCGGTACTGGCATATAAATCTCGATTTGTGTGACCTATTTATAATTTTTCTATAGGCTAAAAAAAACAGTCCGCTGCTGCTTATATTTTTTTGTGTTCTACAAAGCGAGAACTTGAACCCATAACCACTTGCAGCGAAAACAATTCGTTAAATAAATAGCGCCGTCAGGCATTGTGTACCGTAAGTCGCTCCAAGTAATGTATTGAAAGCTTTACTGTTATTAAAGAGCCAGAAAGATGATTCGGAAATATATATACATAATTACGTTGCAGACTCTGTGGTTATGTTGGGCGCAGAGTGCTATCGTTTATGCCGACTGCTGCCATTCTAACCAAGTTCGCAGAGGTTAGAGTTACAACAGCATTGCAGGAGTAAGAAGGAAGAATATTGACGGAAACAGATGGAGTAAGGACTGATAAAAGAAAAAAAGTTTAATGTTCTATTCTGCTTGCGTGTCTAGTATTTGAAATTATCAAACCAAATCTGCCGCTATCTTCACGGCCGCCACCTACTAATATGATTATGTGTATCATAGTTAGTGTAAAAGAGTTTCGCTAAGTTATTTCTAGAGATAAATACAAAAATACTGATATAATAATAACAACAATAAATAGAACGAAAATAAAAAGAGAAAATGTATTATTGGTGAAATATATAAATATGTAAAATGTAAATAAAAAAGCTAGCAAAGAGTTATTTGCAGATGACGTGACGCGTTTTTATTCTCTAAAAAACAAACGACAAATAATTCAGTGCACAGGATTTCTTGAGAACTAAGATGTATTATATCTTAGTTCTCTAGATTTTTAAATAGATTTTTCGATTTTTGTTTTTCTGCCTGGATGACTTCATCGTTATATGTGAGATAAAATAAATCGCGTTACATCAGGATTAACGCCGTTTCAAAGCCTAGATTAGGCAGTAGTATACGTGTTAAAATTGTTGGAGAACCCGGGATATCGTGGGGGAACGCTTTAAAGATGAGCCAAATTTTTACAAAAAATTCGTTATAATAACGATTTTATTTTGATAAAGGCGAAAATGCTGATTAGGCTTTTAAAATATGTTGCTGTTATGCAAGATGCATCATCAAAAAAAATCTAAAGATGGCTCTGCCGCCTTTATTCTAAAATTTTTGTATGAAAGGTATTCTATGGTGTAGTCAACCAATTACAAGATAAAATTTTAAAATTACCGCGGGAATCTGGCAAGATCGGCTTAGAGCAGCCGTGATGCCGTTAAAAACCTAAACATTTACCTCTAAGGAGTTTATTTTTTATTTCTATACGCGAAGCATGAAATCGCGACAAATGTATATCACATACGACAACTTGCAAAGACAAAGTCATATCCCTTTACTATTTGTAGCAAAACCTAGGCTGACATCAAAGAAGATGATGTTGTGTTTGGTGGGATTAGAAAAGGATGGTGCATTATAAGCTGCTCCCGCCTGGAAAACAGTAAATTTGGATCTCTACTATTAATAAGTAAAGAAACTACAACAAGCTATGTCTAGCTTCCCGGAAAAATTTGAGAAAATTTGAATAGCACAATTTTAATGCGTTTGTCGTATGGCCCGGATGTTACATAATCTGGTTCGATCTGTGCAGAAATATCTTAATGGTGTTAATTTACATTTAATACAGGGATGCAAAAGTAACTTGTCACAATCTTCTGCCTAGATACCACAGAATTTGTACAGTGCTGGAATTATGGTGTTACCAGGGGAATGGCAAGAAGTCATCCAAGCACATTTGTTTATATATGAACATTTTTTTTTTCAATTTTAATTTATGAACAATTAATACTTCCGAAATTTTAAATAAAAATCATAAATCTATGTCAAATCAAATAAACAATAGTAAGGGTTGCACTGAGCACATTCAATTTTTTCTGGTTTAGTATTATGTCAAAAATGCTAATAGTGCTAACAGATCTATTAACGCCTGTAAAATATAGTCTGAACCTTTTCATACTTAAAAATAATTAGGTTGCAAAACCATTATTGTTATTCTTGATAGGAATAACTCTAAAAATACGAGAATTTGATTGGTATAGTGTCGTTGATATGTATCTCCTATACTAAGACGCTTTTTAATCCTATAAATTTATTGATGTTGTGACGATAAAATATTATCATTTGTTTTTCATAAAATAAAAAGGAATTCCTGTGTACTCATCCCTTCACCCCAAAGCAATTCAGAAGAGCCGAGAACAAACAAGAAATTTCGATCGAATCAAAACAAAAAACAAAATATTACAGAAAATATATTTTATAATAAATATGAAAAACTGTTTTCATTCGTGTTATTTGATAAATTATTCATCTTCCTTGCCTTTTTCGCCAGTTCTTATTTTAAATTTACGGTCTTTACCTATTAGTAGATACATACGGCTTACTCTGCCTAATATGATTTTATATAAAACGTTGAGAAAAAAAGCTAGAAAATACTAGTAACATAGCGATCAGTTCATTGTTGTCAATTCCTCGTAGACATAACTATAAGGTGCTTAATATGAAGACGATCAGTTGAATAATCTTGGTGAACGTTTACAGATTAAAGTCGATCAATTTGGCATCTAGATATCGTCTTGTTGTTTTATTTATTAAATTTTTGTAAATATACTATTCAGACTTGCCGACACATTAAATACCGAACAAATCGGTACTGCAGAAAAGCAAAGCTGGAGTCGATGAGAGTTGATAAAAATATTAACAAGTGTGATGTTAAGTGGGAAAAAATCAAAAATTAAACAAATGATTATCTATATTCGTCTTTTCTTCAAAACTTGTAAGCTTATTAGTAATGATCACACACACACACACACACACACACAAATCTACCTAGGTATATGTATTCAAAAGGATAGCGAACTGGAAAACCTTTAATTAAAGAATATCCATCAATAATGCGACTGCTGGAAATCACCAGCTGTTGGATCGAATTATTATTATTATTATTGAGGTAATAAATTCAGTAAAGGTAAAAGGTTTAATAGGGTAACACCCGTAGAGATGATAAATAGTGCTGGTTTCCGGCAGAATCATTAGCAACAAAGTATTGTGCTCTGTTGCTTTAACACTATGATACCGAAAGGACGTTAATTATTGTTCACGTGGGAACTCGGCCGACCAAGTCTCTGCCTGATCGACGGCAGAGGTTTTAGGTTCCGCCAATGATACATAGACAACTTCTTAGAACGTCATTATAATCGGAACAGTTATCCTATCTAGTCAGACATGAAGCAATTGATATAATGCATGAATTAGGTAATTCTTTTGCAAACGTTTTAAATCAACAAAAAATAGCCTAAAATAGAAGGAGAATTTTTATATGGTAGAAAAAACAGTTAAAAAAATGAATAGATTTTATAACGAACCGAGGTAATGTTTCGACCTTTTCTTATTTATTCGATAATTCGAACCCAAGACCCATATAGCCTCGATAAGCCACTCGACCCGAATTACTCGACCTATTAATAGAGTTGTGTGTACTTGGTGTTATTAAAGTATCGTATGTACGTTTAACGAGATCATTTAGTCGAGAGGACGTTAATTCGACAGAGTGGCCCTACACAGCATAGGGTGCACGGGATGCATTGCGAAATCCTTTTTTATTTTAAAGTTAAGGGTTTTTACTTTGATTAATTACTGAAGTTGAAAATCTAGATCATATTTGTGATCACTCCATAGTGGTTAAGTAAATATTCCAGAAGCTCGTACAAGAATCGCATTCATACGCCATGCCATCTGTAATACAAAGCATATAACTAACTGCTAGCTTTATAATCAAACGCACTTTAAAGGCCAGCGTCGTATCAAATAGGCAACAGATAGTTTAGATTTTATTGCGTTGAATGCAAGGTATGTGTAACTGCATATAGTCTAGTAATGACACATGTTATCACGAGCGAAGTTTATTTAAAATGTTTTCTATCTCAAAAATTATTTCTAAATTGAGAATGAAATTGAATAGTTGAATATAAAAGGAATTAAAACACGGATCGTTTCAGGTGATGCATGCAAATCTCCATTTAGATTATTTAAAAGGCACGTCTTTCAAATGCTCGGACGAACAAAACCTTAGTAAGGTCAACAACAATAATAAGCTCAATTTCTACTCATCTAGACCAGAGCAAAAAATGATTAAAATCTACCCTTTAATAATCATTAAGGATTCATGCGAGAGGTTCAACCGTGTTAGCAGACGATAACAATATCGTCGTATCTATTAATAATTCAGCAACGTTCGGGTATAATAGTTGATTTGTTGATATTTCGTCGAGAGATCACGGAGTATTATCTCTTGTTGTTCCAACTATATCAATCGAGTTAGTATTTCAGCAGCTGTCGTTATAATAAGCAACAACTGATAAGGCTGTCACAATTGGATTACGAAAAACTAGCCCAATAAAATTTTTTCAACCCGCCTCTAATTTCACGATGCCTGTTACTAAAGCTTCACAGAAACATTTTAAAATGAGCAATTTGTTTAGCAGAGACGCCTTTAGTTACTTTAGTGTTGCTTTCGCTGTCACATAAATAGATTAAAACAAAAGTTACAGGGAATCGTACAAGGTAATTTTTTACACAAGTCTAATCATAATACAAGTGTTAAGTCAAGCAGGCTGTATGATTTGTGTTGTTTGTATTACAAATAAATCGAGTTCTCATCTCTGTCACGATTAGGCGTTCGAGCTCGCATCTCTCGTACAAAGGTCATACGCAACGGACTGCGTTCCTCGTGAACGGTCACCATATCAAAGTCGTGGCTACGCCACATGAGAAGTATTGGTTCTGAGCTCTGGACAAGCGCTGCACGAGCCTCGGTTGGTATGACCGGTAGGTGATGACCCAGAGGCTGGGCTTGAGCAATGGGCTGAGTCCTCACACGAATATGACCGTTGTCCTTTTGTCGATCAGCTCTTCGACGGAGCGCTTTGGCGAAGACTCGATTGCCACGTCCACTAATGAGAAACTCAAGAAAATCCTTTACTTTAAGCAACACTCTCTCCTGCATTGCATGATAGTCACGCTGATCTTGACTGTCATCGGTAATGTGAGGCCAACGTAGTTCTAGTGCTTCATACCGAAAAAGGTAACGCGCAAAAATAGCTGCTAAGGATGAAGCCGTCATTAAATTGCGATTTTTGAGACGAGTGATTTGCTGCAAAAAAAATATGCAGTGTAAGAAACAGACGAGAGGTAACGGGGGCGGTGATTCGCCGTCTACAATGAGCTCAGTTAAACGCTGTAGCTGCCACTCTTCCGGTTCTTCAAGCACACTTAGCCGTTCCACGATACTTCGTTGAATATCCAATGGAAGGAGGGGATCTCGAAGGGTCCGCAACCAACGTTTGTACAGCGCGCACGCCTCGTGTACATCTCCAATAACTTCTTTTGGCAGCGTGCCTGTATTCAAAAAATGTTCGCCGATCTGTCGTCGCATACTGGTTCGACCTGGCTCTCTAAAAAGTAGCGGGATCTCAGCACGCAGCAATATTTGTTTGGATAAGTAATCGATGACATAAGGAACTTCGAACCCGGCTAGGTAAACACTGACATCCTGTAAACCGTCACAGAGGGTTCGCAGACGAAGAAGGAGAATACACAGGTTTATACTTTATTAACGCTGTGGCTTCTTCACGAAGCGTTCTTATGAAGATTTAAATCAAAGCAGCTGGTATTTCTCGGTCGTTTTGCAACATCTAAAAGATTCTAGCTACTGATACGCGCTTACTTAGATGTTCCCTTGTTGTTTTAACCGTTGATAGCGTTTTATTGCTGCATAGGGCTGTATTTCGTAACAGGTCGCTCGCAGCAATTAAACGCGAATATTGAAAAAGAGAGAAAAAATGATGACATATCCTTTTACCAATAATATACCCATCGTTTTTTAAATGGAACTTGTCTAATGGCAAGTCATTTCAGCCGCAATGCCTACGTCTTTGAATCGAGTTACAAAGGTAATAGTTTAGCTTCACGCAGATATATTTAAGAAGGGATATATTGTGACTGAGCGAATCTAACTCCATGGTAATTTGTTAATAATGCATTGTAAACTTAAAAATGGCTTGTCTAATGTAACGGATGTTTCTGTACAATTTGTTGATATATTGTTGCAACTCTTTTTACGAGTGGCTTTTCTTCAGTTAGACCAGGGATGCTCTGTGCCATGTGAAAACTGACATAATTGATGCTAAGCAAAGCGATCTTACCATGAACCTAGCTTTTAGAAAATAGCATTATGTAACTTGTTGTAAATCTTGGATAGAACAACATTATGGATTGCAGGAAAAATCATAAGCCAAATGTTTAACACGTTATTAATTTAGCCCGTTCTGAAGTTATCAAATGATACCTCCATAGAAGATCTAGTTAAATTCAATACCGACTAACCTTGTTGCATAGCACCAATTTATGTTTTGCCAAACTGCGAGAAATATAGCTCGGCTCCGTTTCAAAGATCCGGTCCAACCACTTCTTGGCTAAGCGCCGAAAGCCCATGGTCATCTTTAGGGTAATTCGCAGTTCGAGGCGCACACGGTTAGGCGACTTCTTCATAAACGCGTCTCGAAATAACGCAGATTAGAGTTTTAATCTGTGCTAATTGCTTTATGACAAATGGCATTAGCAATTCAAAGGTCAACTGCTTTAACCCGTGCTGCTTGAAGTTGGCCAGCATTAGCTGTGAAAAAAATTCTGTCCAATTTTAATCTGAACGGTACGGAAAAATGTTGAGCTCACACAATGGAATTTTTTCCGACAAAGTCTAATGACCTCAGAAAGGCACCGTACGCTGCTCTTCTTGAATCGAACGGTATCATCGTCATGCGTAGGAGAGGGCGCACGCTATGCAGAAGACATACTTCTTGTAAGGGACACGCGGCACCCGCTGACGGCATGACTGGTGCGCTCACAAGATGCGCCATTTTGCACTTGAAGTGTCAAAGTGACTGACGCGCTATCTATATATGCGTATAGGACTCTGTTTATCGCCGTCACTGCCGCTGTTATATTGTATGTTTTTAACGTTATTAATTAATACATCTTGTTGCAGAAAGAAAGTGGAGCCATGCGGAAGAAAAGTCGTAGCCACTTTGTTATAGGATTGTCCATAGTCAGATACTCTGTTGACATCAAACGGACGACGTAACTGGCCGCATATATGCGCACCACTATAATTGCTACTCTACGGAAACATGTAAAGATGTTTCTAATTTAAGTGAACCTCCAAACAACAAGCTCGCGCCATTTTTATATACGATCATCGTATATGTTATATATGAAGCACAGAGCACATGCGGTAGAGGCATTCAAGATGGATACTATTTAATAAACGAGAATATAGTAAAAACAAAATTACGTAAATGAGCTTAAAAATTAGATGCAAATTCACGGCACTTCTGATTGAATTCATCAGAAGAAGTGCAACGGGGCCAAGTATGAAAATTAAGGCTTTGCATATAAATTTCAATTATTCTAATTAGTAAATCTTATGCATACCCCCGAATAGAAGACCTCGTCAACTCAGAAACCTCGATTAGGCTGTAATCTCCAATTAGTTCATAATCTAATCATAGTTCATAATTAGTTCATTTGATTACGTGTGTGCTTCTGTAAGAACTGTGCCCTAGTACGATTATGGGCAATAACGCCGTATGGATGCGCTCAAAGCGCACTGTTTAAGTTTTCTCGTGATCGCTACTTGTCTTCGGTGCGGCAAGGTGTCCCTAAAAAGCAAAAAAGATATTCCTAAATTAATAAGCAGCTACGATTAAGATGGTACTGTTATTTTTGGACACTGAAAAAGCCTCAATTTGCATTTCTCTGTGCCCATCCAAACCAAAAAAACTTCAACCATAAGATGAATTACCTAAATAGACACCAATGCTAATGCTCCAATAGAATTCCAGTTCTATATGAAACTTATTCTCAACAAGACCCTGAAAATAGCTTTTATATTGAACTTACTATAATCTCCCTTTTGAAATTATTCGAGAAAAACTAAAATTCTGAAAAAACTTGGCTTGCTAATAATATCAAAAGGTCAGCTAAATTTCAATGTGTAAGTTGGCGGTATTTGCTTAGCATGAAACATAAAAATTCGTTCTGTTCAACATCTAATAATAAATTATGCCAAAAAGATCCACACCTGTCACTTGGAATTAACAGGAAGCCGTGAAACAGTCTAAAGAATCATTGCGTAGGCTTATTTATTATCTTCATTAATTTTATAATGACTAACAACAACTGCGTAAGTAAGGCACAAGTTTGTTCTTACATCTAGCTTTGGAGCGTTGATCTCCGCTTTGTGTCTTTCTTGTGCCGAGCCCCCACCTCGTTCTGTTCTTTTTTATTAGTTTTGAATTTTACGTCTGGAACTAGGCATTTTTTCGGACACCATTTCTATTTAGGTTTGCTACAGGTACCCTGTGTGTAGAGTGCTTTTCATATATTAGTTTAAAGAACATTCGGTCTGTTACATATCTGTGTTAAACATTAGCGTTTTTTCTCATTGAGAACAGATAGAGCAACTGTGGAGACCATATTTTACTTCCAGACAATGAGAGTGAGTTGTGTATTGCCATCTTATCTCAGATAATCGTCAATTGATTTTATTTCCTCAAAAAGAGTTCTGTTAATCTTACACTTTTCCATATTATTTACGGGCATTCAAACATTTGAGTTTGGGATTCAAGCTATGGAGAAGGTAATCCACGTATTTTTTTTTCTCCTTTGTTGATTGATTAGTCAAGTTGCGATTATACAGTGTTAGCACTTCTATAATATCTTTGCAATTCTGTAAGTGATGGCAATTAAAATTCGCTGGCAAGATAAAAAAAAGGACATATTTCGAAGACACATTCAAATATAGGATGCATTTTTTACGTATATAAACAAAATGAGGTGTGGTAGAAATATTGTTGAGCAATGCGTCTGCTTATGGTAAAACATGGGAAACATAAAAAAGCAAATGAAAAGCTCCCCGTTAGGTAATGTTCTGCTTGTTGATCTTCGAATGCAGCAGGGCGCATGATCGAACAATGCGTCAGGCGAGATCTCTAAGAATATTGATAGTCAAAAGAGAACTGAAAAAAAAATTAAATTTAAAAAAGTCATTACATGTCAAGCGGACTTTCGGATTCGGCCGCAACCTTTAGGATGACTAGTTAACTAAAATTGTTTTTTTTTTCAACTTAATCAAGTTATCGTAAAAAGTATTGTATGAGAAGAACTAAGAACTAACCTAATTGCATTGTGATAACTAGCTATTAGTAGAACATTATGCAGTAGTGTATAGTTTGAAATGCCTATACATATATATATATTTTTTTTTAATCAACATGGAATATGGGTAAAAACGCGAGAGCGTGTTATAAATTAAGGTTTTTAAAAATAGTAACTTGAATTGATTAAGGTAGTTCTCAAGAGCTAGCCTAAATTCGACAGAAAATTATCGTAAGATGTGTATGGGTGGTTTCTCTGTGCGATTATCTCTTTAATGCATGTTCTCTGTCTCTTTATTAAAAAAATAAATTCAAGTTGGGTCACGGAAATAAATACGCCAGCAGAATTAAAAAGTATAAAGAAAAATATATATTAGAGTAGTAGGGTTACATCATTAATTACCGTCTCGATTTCCATTGAATTACTGAAAACCAAATCCTTATTCGGTAAACTGTGTGGGCTTTGTTGATGGAAATACAAAGAGAAGAGACTGCCGCACATATAGGGTAGTCGGTGCTTAGAGCAAAAAAATATGTCGATTTGGTGTATATTTTATGGGTGGCTAACAGTGTCACAATATCAGTATTAGCTTCACAAATGAATAACTATTACGATATATAATTTTGGATTTTGGTTGAATGTTCCTGTTTCTTGAAAGCGGCAGATTCTACAAAATATATTCGCATTAAATGTTGCCTACAGAAACTGTCTACTAGTAACAAAAACAACATAGGTTTCTATTAGCAATATTATTTTTGGTTTGAATCTTATATTTCTCATTGACATATGCATACACTGCCAACATCATATGATTCCCCACGGGCTTTACCCAAAAACGATTTTTTCATTAATTAAAAACATGCAGGTTAACTACCTGTATATACAGAAGAACAAGTTACATAGTAAAGCTGGGAACTCGAGAAGACAACGTGTGTTATTGGTTTAAATGCCACCGAAGACACACACTGCAAAATGTGTGTGACGTTATTCATTTATAATATTGTCACTGATTGCGGGCTTTCCAGAGCTCTGGTCTTCTTCAATCAAAAACCACAAACGACACTTGCGGGTTAGTGCCTTGGGAGAATTATTGCACATACAACCGGAATGAATGAGCGTGTAAGCGGATAAACCTGTGATTCCACTTAAGGATAAAATACTCAGTCGCATTAGTCATAACGCAGACTCACCTTTGTTTGTAGTGCAGACAATACTTAAATAGGCCATTTGGCGTCTCTACTTAGTAATCGATTGATGATATATTAGCGTGTTTGAGAAGGCAAATCTCTCCGGAGAAAATAAGGGCCTGAAGGCAAGCGACTTCTGCGTTGTGGTCCTTACTGAAGTAAGCTTTCAAGAGGGTTGCGTACCATTTTGACAAACAGGAATAAAAATGGCCTTGTACACCGGGCAAATAGGTGCCCAGACAAAGAGTCCGACTTGATGACGAGCCGCGTGCTAGCCCTAATCTCTTGATAACACATACAGAATTCTGTCTCTCAGTTAGTAGTAGCCAACGTTATTTGTTACGAATATTCGGCGCGAATGTGTCTTAACAGTACATTCGTTTTTAAATTCAGTTAACCACCTTCAGAAGAGACTTCTTATTATAAATATTCAAAAAGTGTTTGTCTCTCTTAAACGTATATAGCTCCCTTTTTTTCTCCCCCTAGTCTCGCTATTTCAAAAGGGTGAAAATGAAAGAAAAAATGCTATTAGCTAAGTTCAGCTCGATAAGATGTTACGAGCTGTAAAAAATCGCATGTCATAACTTTTCTACTTGAGGAAATGAACACTATTATCACAACCTTTTCCTATTTTGTTTAGTCTAACAGTCAAGGAGTAGGCTCCCTGTAATTTTTTTGAACCCATGGTGTCGATGACGGTGTCCTAAAGAGGGACCTAGAGAAAGCCTTGCAAAAAGTCTTGGACATTCAGATATATTCGGGTCTGGTCGATCTTTACTTAAAAGGCAGCTTGCACGGTCTTCTAAGTTGCAGCAAAACTGAAAAACCTTTTCTCAGCTTCTAAGACGTTCCACTCAGCCAGAAATGTTACGATGGGGATTACTCCCAGGGATATGAACTTCGAAGCATCCTGCAGCTGCTAGCCCCCACCACCTTCATAGTGTGACATGACCGTAAGTTTTATAGTTTATAGAGTGCAAGATGACTATACGACGCTGAGCAGGCATACTATGCCATTATTTTAGACCCAGATTAAATATCCCGCAACATTTACAGATATGCAACTTCGCCGCTGGCAATGCCATTGCTATGCACGCCACTTCGTCCTGGCCCATTGAGAAAGCAGCACTACTACATGCGGTTATGGGTTTATTATTATCTTACTCCAGCCTACCGATAATAAGTTCAACGATCTTAATATTTACAGGCGTGTACGATGCTCTGCAGGGCCGTAAGCGAATACGACTTTGTGCCTTATACGCTGTCCGTAGCAGAGCGAGCAAGTGCTCACTTCAACCGTTACTTGACACACATTGTTGTCTTTTCTCCATTGCTGCATCGAAAACGGAAACGGGAAATGAGCAAACATCGATAGGTGCGCTCGACCACCGTCTGAGCCTGAGGAAGCTAGCCTACACGTTTGCCCCTCTCAGGCGAACATCCAATTCAAATGACGCCTATTTGATTAGCGTGGATTGAATTCGCTCAGTCAAAGGCCACTTGTAGCCATAGAAGGGCGATCTCTCTTCCAATATGGGCGTTCTTCCTGTTTTTTTTTTACTGCAGTTCTAATTTCCAGGCCGCTACCCGTGCATGACTTTGGAAAAGGGAAAACACTCAAGCCATAATTTTAATTATTTAGTAATTTATATTGTCAACGACACAAAGTTCGAGCCTATATGACTTTGTTTGCAGATATTAATGCGCATTGAAGTGTTCACAGGCCGTATGTCTCAGGCATAGATGACACTGCTAGTTTCAGGCTATACAGCGTTGACGACCAGCTCGATCCGCAGTTATCAACTTCAAAAGTGTCGTCCAACTTTTTTTTTCCTAACCTTTTATTATGCCTTTCGTACTCGTGTCCGTTTGCCACCTTGAGGCACATGTGTACAGCATCTCTTTTTTCTTTTCTTCCCTCTTGCTGCACCGAGATTAGTGTGCCTCCGTACGTTTCCTTAGTCCAGCCATTTCCATCGATTTGACTGATGATCGACTGTCATCACTTGGCATAGATTTGTTTGTATTTTCTTTTCAACAATTTGTAGGTGGATTTCTGAAAGCCGGTACAGTGCCCCGTCGCACTTTCGCAAAACAAACCAATCTTTCCAACCAACTATTCCGGAAAGCTCTGATTAATTTTCCAACTTACTTAATTATTTATACATTCACCAATTTATTATGCACAATCATTTGACATTTATAACTGTTACAAACGATTCGGAAAATGCTATTCGGTCCCTTTGGTAACGTTTCATTTTGAATGTTTCAATGGTTTATTCTGCCAAAATAAATGGACAAGATACAACAGCCGTAGTAAATCCAGTAACTGTGATCTTTTTCACAGGTCTTGAATGTGTAATTATTCAACAACTTACTGAATGCCCGCACAAAAGTTCATCAACGTGTATCGCCTAGTAAGAAAAGTTCGTGTAACGTAACCGGCAGCAGGGCAGCTTGCAGAGATATGGCAACGTCTACAGGTTAGACAGATACATTTCAAGCTGAGTAAATGCGGTGGATGCATTTAACTCTTTTGGGTGGTTGTTTACATCTGTAAGAATGGAAGTGAGTGTTCCCAGACACTAGCTTTTCAGTGCAAAAGTTCCCTGACAAACTGCTTTGATAAAAAAAAAATTTGAATTTATCTTGTTATTTCCGAGATATATATCCACTAATCTTATACATATGAAAGTAGAGCGTAAATACTGAAAATCTCAAAAACCGCTCCAATCAGAAATATTCTACGCGCATATTTAGCTTAACAATGAAACAAAAAAAGAAACATAGTTCATATGATTGTGACAATAAATAAAATGATTTTTTGTGGACTTCATGTAAACTATAAAAATATTACCCTTTTTGGATCGTTATCTGAACAACGGTTGAGAACTCGTAAAACGTCTAAGTATCGGGATTAAGAGAAAAATAGGATTGATCTGGGGGTAGGACCCTGATAGGACAATGAATGGGCGTGCGCTACTTCTACTAAAACTATTGTCCAGCTTCATATCTATAGTAATCTGTTCAGGAAATTAACTCCCTCTCAGTGTTAAAGGAAATCAGTTTATCCATGACTCTAAGATGGTTTACTCCGCCCAACGTCTTATAAAAAAATTTTAGGTTGAAAATCAAAAATATTATATACGTATATTTTGATTTTCAGCCCGTCATTGCCATTCATTTTTGTAAAAACGAATGTGACGATAGATTGCTTAAAACAGTCAGGCGCAATGCTATCCTCGTATAATCCACAATAATATTGTTTTTTTATAAAATACGAAAGGTATAGAATCTAAAACTACACAATACTTCTTTAAAAACTGTTTAATTCCTCTATATTTTTTTGAGGAGTTAATAAAAAAAATGAGGAAGAATTACGAGACAAAAATCGATATGGAAAACCTCATAAAATAGTTCGTTTTTGGCGGAATCAGTAGTTATCATCTTGTGAGCTTTTCAAGAATCGAATAGCCTTCCTTTCGCTTGCAGTTTGTTAGCATAGCGAGAGATGATCTGGAATCTTTAAGATCCAATTTATTTTTTGAAGTTATCCTAAGTCTTTTGTAATTTTAATTTATACATGGGATTGGGATAGCTTTCTACTCTTGTCGTTAATTCGATAACGTATTCTACCAGCATATTTTCGAAAAAACGAGCGTGGATTTTGGGCTGTATCTGTATAATAGTTACAAATTGTTCTACGTGTAATCAAACGTAGAACAATTCGAGAAAAAATCCAACGCTACTAGATTATATTT
Organism: Varroa jacobsoni; assembly: GCF_002532875.2. Lineage (NCBI taxonomy): Eukaryota > Metazoa > Arthropoda > Arachnida > Mesostigmata > Varroidae > Varroa > Varroa jacobsoni. The sequence goes on along the minus strand of NW_019213255.1, from coordinate 196,323 downwards.
TGCTATTTTATAATCCACTTCTTGTTTGCCTATCTAATCCCCATGAGTACTTCAAACGCTAACACGTTTGATCGGTGTATTAGTAACCACTAGATTTTTAATTATACTTGGCTCGAAAATAAGTATGTGGTCAGTAATAGGGTTGATATGGACCGTTGCCAGTATAAGGATATGTCCAGAGGGGTTCTTTGTTTTGAGGACTGAAAAAATACATTTGCCTTATCAAGTTTGGGAAGACTTAGATCTTTCAAAACTATTGCTGGGCTATCAAAAGTATACGAAAGAAAAAAGAGTCACAATTTCTTTGCGTACCTTTCTTACTTTGAGCAAAGGTTCTGGCAACAATTTCATAAAGGCACAACAGTCTGATAGAATCTGAGTACGATCCGAGGAAGCAACGTCTGCTTAGCATTTAGTCCAGACAGAACGACAGGATGGTGCTTCTTGTTACACTACGGAATTGTATCTTTGAGGATTTTAGTCAAACTTCTTATAGTGGTTTGTAGGTTCGGTCAGGCGACTTGCCACTTGCTTGGCGCAAGCCTGCGTAAAGGGAGCTTTTCAAACTTCCTTCGATCTCTAGTTACCAATTGATTTACTCTGCAATAATTAATGCTGCTTTGTGTCACACAGTTCCAGATGCTCGTAGCGCGGTTTATCGCTGGGATTTGTTCAGTTTGCACTTGTTGGTTTTCTTCAGCATGGTTGTATTCCATAGTGGTCCAAAGTATAGGGTAATGGAGCCTGCGTTTACAGTTGATATCCTTTAGGCTCCTGTATCAGAGTCATACATTATTGGCATGGTTTTTATAGGCTGTTGATTGGTTTTACCTTTTGTCGTTACGTAATTGGCTGGGTTGCACGTGATACTGTTCCGTCTATGATGACCATTGTTTTTTTGAGGCAGAATCGTGCGGAAATTTATGTGAACCTTAATGTCTTCGCATTTTTCCGACCATTCGGCTATTTCAGGGGTCAGCTTGACCGCGCGCTTCTCAGTCTAATTTATAATTATGTCTATAGCATCATCAATCTTCATTTGTAGTTCGGTCCCTTTTCTGGCTGTGACCGCCGCTGCTAGATCGTCTGCAGAGGACACCATTGATATTCGATTAAGATATTTCCCGTTTAGGATGTCCTGGGATCCTCTTGAACAGATGGTACCATCATGCGCCATAAATCTGGCTTTTAGGTACCTAAAAGTAATCCTTTAAAGAAACCTTTTTTCCCTCCGGTTTATCAAAGATACCCTGCCAAAGGTCGGATTTGAAGGCATTACGGATATCGAAGGTCATTACTGGACACCCTCCTTCTTTTATGTGCTATTTTTCATTTGTTCTTTCGCCAAGCCTATTATTTTTAGACGGTGTCAATCGCGGATCATCTCTTCATAAAGCCGTACTAATGCTCGGAAATGAGTTCTTTTTTTTTTTTATTTTGTTTTAATACAGGAGTCCCTTTACTACAATTTTCGAGAAACTTATTGGATATAACATATAGATTGATTTAAGGGCCGAGGAGTTTGATGTGTTTTTACCTGCTTTTGGGAGTAGCATCAGGTAACCTCTTTCCCACTGTGTTTAATCATCCCGAGTTTGCCGTAGATCGTTTTTTACTTCCTTGAATAGCTAGACATAGCATTGTACTAGTTTTGTTATTTCTAGGACGCATATCCGGGCTTGTCGATTTTCTCGATGATTTGATAGCGGTAACAACTCCATCCACTCTGTATTGTTTGTAGGTTCACCACTATAGATGTTTCAGGGTCTGCTAACCGGGGGAACAGAATGGTAAAAGCTTAAGCAGCTGTAGCTTTTAAACGGTGCACTCGTAAATGTAAGCTTCAAGCTGCTGTTAGCATATTTGAATAAGCTAATTTGGACTTACAGGCAAATCAAATGAAGAGATTGTTGCGCAATAGAGGTGGATGAAGCAAGCAAAGGAAGAATCGTGGATGGCATAACCTAAGCATGAGCCTCATTATAAGGGGTGTACGTGGGTGGGGGGGGAATCGGAACGGAATGTGGCTGCATTGTCTACAACCATGTATATGAATGTGTTGATGTGGGTGCGGCGATCATGAGGGTATCAAGGGTATTGCCGGTGACGGTGTGGTTGTTGCTAATGGTAACGCTGACTATTGACCCAAATGAATTCAACGATTTCGCTAAGTTGGGTCTCCTCTTCATTGTGCTTTCTGAGCATGTACAATTTCCAAAACATAATCAAAAGCGGTGTTATCATTCTTTTTCATAATGCCGTATTCAAGTGTAGAGCCGTTTGCAGTAGCATCGACAAACTAAAAAAAGTTTTGTGAGCCTATTTGATTGTCTCTTCAGATTTCACAGTATATAGACGCGATTCCGTCCTCGCCAAGAGATGGAGCTAGCACCCTGCCCGATCTGAATAGCCCCCCGCAATGTTGAACACGGCGATAGGCGTTACCAGTATAGGTAATTGTAAAGGCTAATGAGTACTTTCACTCCACAGTGGCAAACTAGAGCAGCTAGCCCGCGTTTAGTATCCATTTTCTCCAGGTTGTCGTGACCATTTTTTTGAGACAGTGTTACACCCGACGATCTATATGATTAAATGACTAGAAGATTTTAGGGTCAGAATAGAAAGATAGCATATTCGTCCGGAGGAAGCATTAGACATTTTTTCTGTCTATGTTTATTTCTAACTATATATATATATAAAAGCTAGATCTTGGGAGATTATGTTTATTAAATGTTACTTATGATTTAATAGATATCTACAACTTCGATTAGTCGATTGAGTTTTCCTTGAAGACTCAAAAACCGAATACACGTCAGATTTACCGGAGTTCTGTCAAGGCAGCCTAGATGGAATAGGAGTTTTTTATGCAAAAAAAGTTCAGCATCTACTTTCTGCCTGTTATCCTTGCATTTGTGTAAATGCGTTATCCGTTTTTATGTTAGGATTTTAGGCTTTTTGTTAATGTAACCACTGTATGTATTTCAGCTACTAATAACAACAAGTATCGAAACTTAAAAATGTGATAATGATATTTTTCTAACGATGACAGACAATGTTACGCCTTGCGTAATATGCAATACACAACTTCTAAATATGCTAGGTGTATTTTTAAGGTACTTACGTATTTTCGATAATTTCTTAGGCACCATTCTGGAAATAAACAGCTGTAGAACTTAAACGATAATCCTGTAAGGAGTTATTTTTTTTTCTAGAGAATATCACTGAAGGCATACTCGATCCATCGGTACACGTAGCGTGATTGTGCAGGTTCAACGGAGCAATGTTGCTTCTAAGTGATAGAGGGGTCGGTTGTTTAATAATAAAATTAAAGGTTTAACAAGCAAACAATTTTTTTTTTTATAGAATTTTTTATACAAAACTACAAAACTAGTAGGACATGTGTGTCCTGTGAGTGCCTCAACAATAGTAATGCACTCAAAAGGAGTGAAATTAGCCGTTTTTTGATCACAGAACGCATCATTTAAAGAGGCAAGTCCGAAAGTATACATATGTTTACGTAAAGACGCATGTACATTAAAAAGTATCAAATAAAATTTAGGTCATGAAGTCCGATTAGTTACTTAAAGACTGCGCGGATGCTTGCTATATCATTGTCTAGTGAAACTGGAAACACTGAGGTTTCTTTCACGTTTTTCGTTTTATGTTCCAGCTCGCAAAAAACAGCGAAGAAGATATTACCCTGCGTGCATACGGCTTATCATCATTAAGTAAAGAAAAATTTTTTGTCGCTATGCCACACCTGTGCGAAGTCCTATTGCTACATGATAGGCGTCTCTGTAAAAAAAAAACTTTGTTAAATTGTATATATTGTCATATCCTTTTGGTGCCAGCAACATAAAAAGTTGCATTGTTAATGCATCCCCATATTAAATGCGAGGTTCTATGCCCATGCTTCGATCGTATGTCGTGGCACAGTGTTTACCCTACTGTGCTGAAAAGGTTCTCATAAGTCTTTTTCCACATTGTTTATCTATAGCATAGGTTGGCGGAAATATATTTTAGGAAAGTATACACTGTTCACCTGGAAACTTGCCGTCTTTTAGCTTTAAGGCTACATTGCTTCGTCGGCCTAAAGCAGCATTTAAGCTTTGCACGTCGAAACGTCGAGTAAGTCTTCATTTACGTTGCCAAATAAAACTTATCTCTGTGCGATAATTGCAGCCAATTTTTGACTTCTTATTTGCAGGGTAAAGTCTAGAAAATTGGCAAAAAGATCTAAATGAAGAAAATCGAATGCTTCAGGCATACGTGCGAGTGGAGGCATATGGTGCAGAAGCTTGTAGAAAGAGGCACGATCACTTTGATGCTTGTTAAGGGCTAAAGTAGGACATTAAATGCACAGTGTTGTGGACATTGCCAAATACGTTTTCGGCTTATTGTCTGTTTTCAACCATTTGATTTGCAGCTAAATTATTCGCTATCCGCTTGTTTCATTGAGGACCATTGAATCGTATCTGATCGCCAGCGTACAAATCTGGAAGGAGTAACTCTCATGAAGTCAAAGAGCCAATTTGGCAGCAGTATGTGAGGGCCGTGGCAAGCACAAGTTGCGCCGACTTTGCTACTGACACAATTTCTGACAATCCCTCCCGCTTCGAGGAAGCAGTAAGGCAAAGAGAAGTGACGAGCAACAGAATAGTAGAGGCAGCGGACAAGTTTGCCAAGAGGCCCACGAGGAGTGGCGAGAATGCATGAAAAGTCAGGTCACGCCCAACCTCAAACTCGCACTCCTTCAATCTTGTCAGGACATGAGGTTACGAAAAAGTGAAAATAGCAGAGTTCATGTACTACGCTGCCAAGAGATTGATGTTGTTACAACTTCGGCAACGAAGATTCATGAAGCGATAAATTTCCACGGAGGTGGTAAACAGGACATCGTGTTATTTTGGTGCAGCGTGTTCTTATTGTACATAGAGGGTGTACGGAATGTCACTGATATCTGCTTTGCGTCTATAACGCGGAAACTGTGTTTAATGATCAAGTCGTAGTACACGAACATATTACTAATAATTCAACGATTCAACCAAATCATAAACGCCATTGATGAGAAATTGTAATACGCATCAAAGTGTGTAATACGTAGAGATTTAAATATTACCTGGTAGGATTTGTGCTATATATTATATCCACAAGAGGCAAGGTGTATTTTTGACGCAAAAGAATACATTTTTGTGGTTAAACGTCGCGTTGCATTTAGAACTAGAAGTTAAACTATAGCGATGCAACGTTGATCTAATTAATCTAACTAACTTGGTTTTAAAGCTTTTAAAGTTCGCTTTCTTCTTTGTCCACACATCCGGAATGATGGATTGAAGAGGATCAGACCGATCATTGAATATAATAGCCTAGACAGAACTAACCTTTATGTACCCTATATGCAATCGAAAAAAAACTCGAATTAAACAATCGTCTTCATTACAGATATGCGTATGCTTCTCTCAACGGGTTCGCCATTGTTTTGGCTGCACGTACCTCCCTTTGTAGCCAAGCGTTTCACTTAGCTAAACCGTATTATGCGTATGCGCTGCGTATTTACCTACTTCTGCTATCATGGCGCATTCGCGCCTCGTGTTGCTTGTCTGTACAATGATTGCTTCGAATCATATATTCTGACAATAGATTAGTGAAAGGATAGGAGCCCCAGAAGGACAGTGCACAGTGTGAGAAGCAAACGCAGACACTAAAAAACCACTGATTTCATTTACTGTTTTTAACGTCGTACAATTTGTACCTATATGAACAGGAGAAGGAGAAGGGTGACTGTAAAAATCATACATTGCTCATGGCCCGTTCTATGCAGATCCTATGTTCCTCCGGTTCTTCTGGTTCTTCATCCGCTCGGCCGATTTGCTAAGAGCACCAGATAAAGGTTAGAAATTTTCACTCCGCTTTGGGGGGACCTACCTTTGAGGGGCAAGTATACGCAAACAGCGCTAAAGTGCTTCTGCGTAGGGCATGCTTCGCATGCGAATGAACGCCTTGATTCGGTAAATATGGCCGCGGTACGTTCAAGATAATTGCTATCAATGATTTTCAACAAGCAGTGTAACTATCTATTCCATTAAGTTGAATTTAATTACCATAACTGTTTAATTTGTTATATAACTGTTCTTATTGTGTTTGCATTTCGATCTCCTGGCCCAGGTTTAACGACGAAGCATACATCTAACTCAAAACATTTGTTTGAACTTGAGCTTAAAAATAACGGGGCAGATATCTGTGAACGTTTATAATTCTATCTGGTTTTCGTAGGCCGTAACCTTAAAGGTTATGTGAGCTAAATTGGATTCTGTACGCGAACTTCAAGCCGTCAGTTTTACGAACGTTTTATAATATTCCATCTCCTCCGTTTGTCTCTCTCGTAGCAAATAAGCAGCACAGGTAGCGAGTTTCGGGGGTTTGAAGCACTTTGCTGATTGTGTCTTACTAGATAAAACCGAGCACCAGTAGGTAGTACAGGCAGAAGGATTAGCTTTTATAACTTAGTCAAATTATTACGACTGAAACGATTGCTTAGGCAGACAGCTTGAAGCAATATTGCAAAGCTTAAACAAATTAACGAAGTTAGGTACTTTGATGGGATAACTACTACGGTTCATCTCTTATGATTGCAGTGCTAAAGGAAACAAGACAATAAACTATACAAGGCGCAACAGAAGAAGGTTTACAGCGTAAAATGGGTGGTGAAAAAAACCCACTCTTAGTTGCTATCTAACCTAAGTATTTCCTCACAGTAGACTTCTTTAGACCAAAGCTAATTCGAGTAGTATTAATCAATGCTTCGTTTGTCAATTGCCATCATAATCGATCTACATTAACATTACATGAAATTGATGCTTACCCTTTCGCTGTCTGCAATATTACCGTTGATCTGACTATTGAACTGCTTGAGCTATAGCTCAGTTTGTCCTATGGAAAATACGCAATTTGACATTTGTAATACCAAAGGTGTTGGCAGTATTGAAGCTCTATTCAGATCTTGTCTTACATGGACTTGTACATTCGCTTGGGATATATCTTAAATTGGTCTCTTTCGGCATATAAGAAGACATTGAATCGTAGGCCTAATCTCGAAGTTTTTTTAACTTTAAGCGAGATTATCTTCTATTCTAAAGTACTGGCGTATTCCATATGTAGAGTGGCAGCGAGGTCGAAATCTAAATACTTAATAAGCTTGTATGTTCAATCTGAATTCGTTGTCATGGAAGCCACGAATCACGAACCATCCTATGCCCACAGCACTGTGGATGGTCAGAGATAAAGGTTGGGGGCAAGAAACAGGTACATAACTATACATTGGTTGCTATGCTATACAGATTTACATATTTCCATTTAGATCTTCTGTAGAGAAGCTTGGGCCAGTTTAACAAGACTCCTCCAAACAAGTCTTTAATGCCTAACGTGTACATTGTTACTCAATATACTATCTAGGCAATTCGAGAAATTCAGTTTGCGCGGGACTTGACTACTTCGCTTCCTGGAGCTCGCCAGTATATAGCTATAAAGTAGCTAGCTTTAACTACATACACATTGTTCGAGTGGCTTAAAGACAACACTACCTTTCCCGTAAGACAGAATACTTACTTATTGGATAAGGTTATTGGAATAATACCTTTGACATCTATTGGAAACCAATAGATTCTTGTATGGATCACTCTGCGTTCTCCAGAGTACGAGAGGACTAGATTTTTTGCGGAGGATAAGCTTTTTGTTTGCATTCGCACGTGCCTTTAACGGTCAAAGTAAAACATTTCGCAGTATTTAATCAAACTGTAGATCACTAAAAAAATGGCCACTTAGGATATATCTAGCCGGATAATAGAACAGCTCATTTCGACTGACATAAGATAAAATAGCTGGACAGCGGCAGAAGCTTGCAGACGGTGAAATCATAAAACTCATTACAGCACGACGCAGAATTTGGCTTCAAAGTCAAAGTAATTTTACAATGGAATTTTCTGTGACAAGATAAACGCAGCTAAAACAAAGCTTGTTTAATACCGGTCGAATTATCAATGGAGGCTTCCGACATCGTTTCGAGAGTTTTACCCTTCTGCTAATCATCATCATCTGAATCCGCTAAATGATTTCGAACATTTTCATTCGATTTAATTTTGAAGTATCGGTAAGTCAGTTGTATTGACTCATAGCATCGATCAGGGTACTTCTAGCTAGAAAAGGATGAAAAAATCACGCCGCATGTATGACAATGTGTTTATTTGAACAGGTGATGTGGATCATATGTACACGAACTTTTATAATTGACAACTAGGGAATTTTAAATATTGCGCTCAAATATGTGCTCTTAAATTTGTTATAAATATACAGCACTTCTCATTATATAACACTTGCAACACATCGTAACTTCACAGGCATAGTCACTTATTGGAATTATATAGTACGCTTTTTGTGAGTTACAGTAACTCTTTGTCCAGATCCTCCAGGGTAACAGGCTCGATGTATTTGGGGTTAACTGCAAAAAAAAAACGATGGCATCAATTTATTACTGGCTGGGTATTGAAAGTTCGTAAATATAATTACTGCTAGTTGTTGACGTAATGTGTCAGAGTTGGACTAAGACTCATTCCCGCCTCTAAAATGTGTGAGAACAATTATATCTAGGTAAAACATGTGTTTTTGGCCACTTCAGATTTATTCGAGTGTAGATTTTTCTTTATCTGTGCAGTAGTAAAAAAAAAAACTTCAGTAGGCTAATTTTGGTTCAGAGAAACCAAAATTAGCCTACTTGCACATGAAACAGGTTTATATGAAGGAAAAGCATCACATGTCTGTGTGGGATTCCTAAACCGTCATGGCACAATATGTAAGTTAAATTATTGAAAAATATTTATTACGGTGAACTTTCTATAATGGCTAAAACGTGAACTATATGCTTACCTTACATATATCGCTTTAGGCTTTTTCGAATATAGTCAATAGGGGTTAACTAATCAGTAGACCGAATAAAATTAACGTTTAGTAGGAGAACGATAAAGCGGTCACTAAACTGTTAGTGAAATTTGCCTTTCTAAACATATATCTGCCTAATTAAACACATAGGATATTCTTTCAGGGAGCAATTGTTTGTTCTGTTGTGCTGTAGCGCCGGCCAAACAATAAATCATTCGGCGCTCTGCTCAGTAATTCCTATTTTCTTTGTATTTCCTGAAGACGTTATTGCAAGCTTGATTTGAAGACATTTAACAGTATGTAATCTCCGATGGATCTTTTCACAATAGCATCCTCACGAATATAAGAAGAGAAGGCTTTTTATCAATGTTTTCTGTACATGTCAGCCTTTACGTACGTCAGTCTTGGTAGGCCCTTAACCAACAACCATACCGCCTTAAATAACTTGTTTACTAGAATGCTCTGCACAATTTGTGTAAATGAGGTGGTAATGGACCAAGCTACCACATGCGTAGTTTTATGGCGTTAACCCCATATTCTTTGAGGGAGCACAAACTCCTTTTAGCGTATGATACTGGTTTGATTTCGCTGTAAAGCTATTGGGGACTATAGTGAACACGGCTGGCCATCCATGATGGGCACCGTAATAAACTCATTGGATGTCCACAACCATTTGATGGCTTTGCTATGGATATTCCGGAAGTTATGCATGCTTATCTGAGGTATATATATAGACACACGTCCATCGCACTGACAAACATCTACCGGCCAGTTCCGCCGGTTTGGAGCGCGTTTACCAGTGGCTCCTTGTTAGGACCCGCAAATCGCTAGCTTTATCAAAATTGTAACCGTGTCAAAACGAACCTGACACTCCTCCCTAAGTCATATCCAAACAAGTTTAGTAAGTAGGTCTTGCCGTAAACCTGAGCTACATAGACCACTACAACAGAGGGATTTTACATTTCAGAATAGATGATTTAGAAGGTATCGGGACCTGAAAGGCCAAGTGCATGCGTCGCCGTAATCTGCAATTACATACTGGGAAGATCGCAACAACCATGGGAGATGATAACTGTTCTGTGCTTTACTATCATCTGTTCAAGTCCATCGGGACCAACTTCGATACTCACAGACAGAAGGACACGATGATGCCTATCCTTAGTAAACCTTTTCAATTCTCCAATTCTGTACAGTGACACCAACTGCTTTCTCGATTAGTCCAAACAGGTGAGGATCCGCTTTTGCGTATGATATGGCATATAATTCTGGGTGATTAGTAATCCAATCGACCACATGCTCATCAGCAATTAAGGATAGTTTACGGTCGACATGCTTGAGATGAACAAGGAAACGCATCGCGTCATGTAAAGATAACTTCTTATCTTGACCATTTAGCCGCACCTTCTAGCCTATTGAAGCTAAAAGATAGCCGAAAACACTAAGCAGTTCTAGAGGTAGAAATAGATTAATACGAATCGGGTAACTGATCTTCCCAGAAACGTATTACTGCCGCCAGAAATTTTAATAGTAAAACAGTACATATGCGACTAAACGCGTCGTTCCCGGAAACGTCAGACAAGATTTGTCAGGGGGTGCCTGAATTTCGCGCTGAACCAGAGCTTGCTATCCAGGTTTATGTTTCCTGAATATTTTCGCTCGGGAGTTCTTAGTAGTTTTAAACGTTTTACGAAAACGAATAGGTCAAGGCATATAATAAGAACTAATTGCTGACCCTTTACAGGTGACCAACAGCTCGTGAAGCATCAAACGCCTCAAGAAACCTCAAGAAAGGAAGCTGATTGTGGAAGAAATTGGATTTTGCGAAATTGCCACAAGATGTACCTGATACCCTTGCTACTATTTTTGAGAAAGGGTAAAGTAGAAAACATTGCACTAGACAACAAGGACCGCTTAAATTGATGCGTTTGCCTTTATTCTCAATTTTAACATAAGGATTCTGCAAGTTTTTAAACAGAGACCCTAACAAATCAAAGTATTTAGGTAGACCGCTTTGTGAAATACACATAAATTATATTCTGATTCAAACTATTTTTCGCTACCCTGAAAGCATATTATTATCAATTATTTACTAACTAATGAAGCTATTTCGAAACGACGGCCGGTTTGCCGGTATTGATGTGCTGCGCCTAGGCTAATACGTTAGCTACCTCACTTATCCAAGAATGGTACTGTTGATAATAGGAATAAACTTCAGGCATAATTTACGAGAGGTGATCTGCAAAGGTTCCTAGCCCATTCCAGTCCTTCGAAAGCCTTCTGCAGTTAACTATTTCCTCTGGGTTTTTGATTCTGGGTTAGCGCAATGGCCAACTGGCCGCATTTACAGATTTAAACCTAGCCGAAGTCACTTGCGTAAAGGTGGCGTTTTTAAAACCCTTGTTGAAGGTTCATAGGTTACCTCATAATAAACAGATCTATCGAATCTTCAGTTCTTCAGAAGATCACTAAAAACGTCTAGGTTTCTTAGAACTTCTACATACGAAGAGCATTTCTGCGAATAAAAAATAAAGAAAGGCTTGAATTCTTCATGACTCATACCGTATTGAAAATGACACCTGCAAGAAGCTATCCTGCGGAGTCTTTGTAAGCTATTGCGATTTTCGATGCGCAAGTTTCAACGTGCTATACGCAGACATTATGGCTTCCAGTGTCCATCTTTACGCTACTTCATTCGTTACCGATCATTTTCAGGAATGTTTACACGCAGCGCCAAGGCATAATTCTGTGTAATGTGTCTTCTTTATCATATACTAAAACGTGGCTGAATAAATAAAATTTTTGACCATAATAAAGCCAACTAATAAACAAGCGCTTGTTTAGTTAGGTACACGACTTGATTACCTCGATATCCTGTTTCGCGTTTCATTTGAGGACAATTGTTTCCCTGAAAATCAAATTTAAAAAATGTTATCGTTAGCAGTATAGCAGTGCCTAGAAACATAATAGTATGATTAACAGGAGTCAGGGGAAAAAATGCGTTCTGGAGAATTATTTTTCGCCCTAAAAAAGTTCATTTTCTTCTTTTAGATTTCGTTGTCTTCATTTTCAGCTTTCCTCTACGAATGTCTACGAACTTCGTCATACATGATGTCTTACTTCCAAATCAATAAATGTGGAATTTATATATTCATAGCAAACTTAAACGAAATATTACGTTGTTGATATTACGAATAGTACGTTTATACAGTCGCTCTTATTGGCAGCGCAATTCATTGTTCTAGCTAATTACGTGAATTTAAGTTTTATACATACTTGATTATTTTAGAAAATCATGTTCCAATTACACAATCCAAGTATCTGTCCTTCATCGAAGTTCTATGACGAAAAACTCACTCAAAAGAAACATACAAAATATATTTGCCTTTTGTCCAATGCGGACTTTGTTGTTGTTATGGAAGTCTATATTGGTCCACGTGACGCGGCGGTTGAGTGGCAAAGGCGGTCGAAAATTATCCCACATTGGCGCCTTGGGATTGGCGTCGTCACCTTGCATTAACTTGCGCAAGAGATAAAGTTGTTGTTTGGTCACGTACACGGGTTTGTTCATGACTATCCACCTGGAAAGATATTGAAGTTCATGAAAAATACTTTGTACAAGAAATCTCAAAAAAGGTCTACCTCTATCAACCTACTATGTTACATTTTTGTATCAAAAACGGGTACACGAAGAAATGGCTTCATTTACTGTATTTTTTTCTTGGTTTTTTAGTTAGCCTGTAAATAGTTCTCGTGGCTCAGACATTTCGGCCAATAATTACTTGTCTGCAACACTTGCTTGCCCACTGTGATTGAAGCACCAAAGTGCCATCCTTCGGAAAAATTTAATTTTAATTCGGGTAAGTAATGAGCAAAAAAAAACACATAATTTGTGCGCTCATAGCTTAAAAGTCAATAGTGGGTGAGATCGGACGCACCGCCAGATTCAATACAGGCAGAGTGAAGGTAGTATTTTCGACTTGAATGTTTTAACCGGTTTGAGTTTATATAAAAAAGTTTAAATATTTATATTATTAGGAGTACTTAAATAAAGTACGCCGGCAAGCTGTGATTTCTATATTTCATATCTATACAAATTTCCAGTAATAACTTACGAATTTCTACGGCAGGTCTCGTATCAGAAGGAGAGCAGATATTATCAGCATTTGAGTGTATTTAGTTCGATGTTGATTGAGCTAACCCAGATGCATGGAATCGTAATTTTAAGTTCAGCTGAAAAATAACTTATGGCTCTAGTTTAATTAATTTTTAAATTTGTGTGCAATTATCGATTGACAGCAACAGAGATGCACAACTTTATTTATCTTTAACTGTCCGGTGGAGACAGAGTAACAACGGTTGAAACTGACACAATGAAACACATACAGTTTAACTTCTTTTTGGATACATTTTGTCATTATGAATAATTATTTTATCAGTCTCTGATTGAAGGGACATTTACTTCGGACGTCTTAAAGCGTCAAAAGCAATTCTTTTTTGAAACGATTTTTATGATTTTTCTCATTATTTGAAATTTGACTTCATTAAAGACGACTATAAGTGCTTCTACGAATTTTAAGGACCAACTGTATTTCACTGAAACAAACACCAAATAAAAAGTTTGCTTGCGGCAGTTCGGACATGGCCAGTGCACAAAGACTCTTTCCGCTAGCCCATATGTTGCCAATCTCTGACTACTGACCCAGTCCTTTATAGGTTGATAGCAGCGAGAAACGGAACTTTTGGAAAGTACTGAGGAGACCTAGAAACCGGCCGGCTACTCGGGACCAAACAGGGGACATAAAAACAGGAATTAGATCGTTGCAAGGATGGACCGGAACGTGACAAAGGGGATAGTAGCCCAACGCCCGTTCCTGCAAGTTATGGTTTCGAAGTAATATTAAACTATATCCCGAACCAAAGCCGAAGTCTTCGAGGGGTCCAGGGTTTAGTGGGTGAGAGTCCGACGGTGTCAGACCACCAACACAGTTATGACAACACAGTCTGATCTACATAATGCATTTGCCCTCAACCTTCAATAAACAAAAAAAAAATCGTTGCGAGGAACAGGCCTGTTGGAAACCAGGTCGCCATAGAATACAGGCTTCGAGGACAGCCGTTTGTATTAATAGCAACATCAAGTTGTGATCCACGTGGCCACTGGCGTTCGAGCAAGAAATGGAAGAAACGACTCGCTCGCGAAGGGGCAACGATGACAGAGGGTTTTCCTGATAGAAAAACCTGATTTATGTTGTGCAGAGAGCAAGCAACCCTATACCGAACGAAATTGCCAAATTCGAACCGTAAAGGCTTCACGGAGTCAAGTCGCCGCGCACCAACAATAGCCAACAGGGAGACCACTCATTAAACACGCGAGACATTTCAGACACCAAATTGCAAAGAACGCAATCTCATAGGGGACACACTAATGGTACATCGATGCAGCATGGACAGTAGCAATGGCTGAGTGTTAGGATCACAATATGAACAATAAACGATTGCTAGTTCGGGCGCGGGTAGGATATAAAACCCAGCCGTTAGCCGATATATAGTCAATTTGTGCCTAACGGCCTAGGTCGTTTATTATTTCCATAGGGCTGCTCTTGCCTCACCGCTAAAGGTGTGCATGCGGCAACGATAGCGTCGACGGTACTCTACGATCCCGAACAGGCGCAGGGAACAACCGTACGCAGTAGAGACAAACTTGCGCACTCTTTTTTTGGCGGAACAACACGAGCTATACGAGCAGCTCTTCAACCTCGTTAAGGTACGGAAAGAAATGTTTCAGAATTTTGTACAGGCAAAGCGAGCCGCGTTCGTAGAAGTGGGTTCCGTTTTGAATCTGTTGCTTTTGCAAACTTTATTGCAGCGGCATTGGTAACTTCGTACATGAAATTCATCTGCCTAGTCCAGAACTACATGCCGGAAAGACCGAACACGGCTAAGCAATTTCAGCATCAATTTGCAAGGCATGTACGAAGAATACGTAAAATGTGCGAAAATACGAGTATGTACAAAAAAAAGTGTAAGCAAATCAAAGTGACGCGTCGAGGTCCGACTGCAATTTACACGTGTGTATCATTATTCGCATGCCGAAAATTTTCGAGATAAGGTCATTCTCATGACAGCTACAACAGCTTATTAGGGGGGTTCTTCGTGATCATATAAATCAATAAATTGTTTGTATATGTATTGTTGGTAGGACTTAAAGCAACATTCCCCTCATTTCTTTTGGTTTGGCTGTTGCGGCCAGTGCTGCTTCATAATCATAAAAACAAGTTTCGTTAAAGTTTGCCTTGGTATCTTGTCTTTCAGTCCGGACCGCAAGCGTTGGGTACTATGTTTCACTGGCGGGACGAACCCTTGGAATTTTTAACGTTTTTTAAAGCTCATCTGAGAGTTTCTGAGGCTTTTTGTCAATTAAAGGGGCAATACTATACGAGGTAAGGACTCCGAATGGTATCGGAGCTCCTACAGTATAGGAATGCTTCGACAATTGCAGCACCTCGACGCTAACAACAAAGGTAACTCGCTTGGTACGCTTGTGGGACCATCACTCCATCACTTCGACGAGCTTCAGAAACGGCAACCCGTAACGATCCCTATGCCAGGTAATGTTTGGAGTACGGGACTCCGCCTAAGAAGAGGATCCGATGACTTAGAAGGCTTTCAGCAGCAAATCCTTAAAGAAAACCCACTTCAGCTACGTCGTCTGCAGTAGAATCTTAAACCGTTTATCCGACCCATGGCCAGAAAGACGTGTCGTCAAGAAAATGGCTTCGAAAACAAGACCGCGGTGCACAGCCGCGGGACGGAGATACTCTATACGGTGTTTGGTTTGGCCAAGTAAAACGGGATGAATTTAGATGCTTGTTAGCGTAAATGGTGTTTAAGCATTTAGGACAAAACATATAGTTCCAGAGCTAGTCTTGACCCTCTAACGACGAAACTACCGTCCATAAACTACACAGTATACGTTGTAAGTAGAAACGACGATATTTAATCACTTATATGATATAAAGCGCCAGCTTTTTCAAAGAACTTAGGTTTATTGTTTTCCTTCAACTGATTTGTTCTACGAGTAGCTTGTCCCATAAGCTACTTAAATGCGAAAATAATACATATCACACGGTTCACAAATTATTTTTAAAAATGTTTTTTTTATGGTTATTTTTTGAGGAAGTTCTCGGAAAAGAACACAGATTATGTATTTTATCAAACATTTATGTTATTTTCTAGGATTTTGTAATTCAAAAAAAATTTACCTTAACAAGAACCAACGTGAATATATATGATGTAAATAATAACCAAAATTGGAGTTTAAAATATATTTTGCAATAAAAGGAATTGAAATATTATTTCTATAACAGCCAAGCATGTCGATGGGATTTGCTAATACGTTTTCTTTATTTATAGGAAGAGCTATCGAATGCAACGATACGGGAAGCTCTGAATTTCAACATTACGTTGCTGAAAAGAGGTGGCTATAGAGACGGCGAAAAAAAGGCCACTGCATAAATCGATGAACTTGATGCTTTTCCAATCGATTGTGCTCTCGTATTTTCTTTATTATTTCTTCCTATTACGAAAGCTGTTACGAGGTAAAAACGGTCCTTATCGTGGTTTTAAATGCCGCTGTAATAATCAATTATAAAGCGTGATCTGTCCTAGAAGAACTTCGTTATTGTTTTATTTTAGCATGCGTGTGCTACGATTCGCTATCGTTCAAAGCAGACGCTTTGACGGACGAAGTAAGCTGTTGGCTATAGCTATCAGTGTCAATAGCGTTGAAAGAAGACGCGTACCGTGCTGCAGAATCGCATAGCACTATACGGTGACAAGGGTATGCGTTTGGGAATCTTCGTTTGTCATTACCCTGTTTTACAACTGTTTTAAACTAACGGACAGTTTGTGTCAACGCAGTCCTTTGTGCTAAATACATTATTAAGATTGTGTAACCGAAGCGCTAATTATTGCTAACGTTCATTCTGTGTTCGATGCATTGTTTTACGGTACAATTCGTGTATGTTAACCAAAACCCAGTCCGCTTGAGTTGCTAACCTACAAAATAAATGGATCCGAGCTATTCTAATGTTTAAATTTGATTTTAACACCGAATTTACGAGTCAAACTTTCCAAATCGCTAACTTAAAGTGTCTTTGAATTTGGCGCGCAACTAAAATACAGCAGTCCATATTAGGGTTTCGCTAGTCTATAACTATAATAAAATTTATAACTATCCTTAAACTTACGATCGAAACGTTTTGTTGTTTTAAATAAATTCATCCTGGACGCTAAAGCGGACAGAAATTGATAAAAATGAGAAAAAAAAAAGCGTATTTTCGAAGTGAGTAATCATTGTGTGATTCTGTCGCGTTTTGAATCGGTAGCATTATTATTATTATTATTTAATATAGGCGTTTAAAAGTATCGTTTTGAGAGCTACACGATTAGTAGTGCATCGACAGAGTTATGGAAATCTACTGTTACGTTCGTTGATTTACCTTGGCCGTATCGGATCCAGTTGAACTTAGTTACTCGTTCTGCGCATATCCGGTCTCTGCTTGAACTATTTTTGTGTTAACAGCATTTAAATAATCAAAGACCGTTAACAGAAAAATCAATATAACTCCTTAATTCGCAATGGTATTTGCGTCTGTAATTTTTTTCCTCTCCAGGATCGTTTTGGCCAAAAAAACCGTGCGGTCATATTTTTGGTTTCGTTAGGATGAACACATTTACATTGGACAGCACACGCAAGCCATTACCTTAATGTCCAAAGAAATGTTATCTGTGAATCGTAGTCTATATGAGATATACGTTCGAGGGCTAAGAGTTGTTTTTTGTTGGCATGCAGAAGCTGCCATTCTAGTAGATAATGCGTTATTATTTGCGCATTGCCGAAACATTATTTATTCAAGAGCAGAGTTGTCAATTTTACCACCAGACCCTATACGCCATATTTAAGATGTAGCTTTAGTAATCTTTTGTTAGTTATTGCTTCGGACGATTACTTAAAACTAAAATATATCAAGTCGATATTAGCTGATCTTTTCGTAAACAAGGTCGTTTCGGCACTTCTAGGAACTGAAGAGTTGTAAATACCCCACAGAGACGAAAAAATCATCGATCAGGAATAAAAGCTTGTTGACATGTATTAAATAAGTTGTTGTATAATTTTGCGTAAAATAGACGCGAGGAATATCGGACGCTCATTTGCTACGTCAGCTGGGGACTCTTCTTTACAGATGCCATAGCACAGTTGAGTAGTCCAGGGTAGCAAACCTCGTCTAAACCTACTACTACTACTTCAACAAAAGACGAGAGACGACTGTTTGGGATGCTGGGTATTCCGGAGACCTGTATCCTCGACCATATATTCGGTCCGGTTTACCACTTCTTTTGCTGGGAAGAATGGTGTACGTGCGTATGCTTGAATGATAAATCAGCATCGCTTCAAATCTCAACGCGATTGGAGTTGCGAACGTTAATGTCCATGTAAGATTTCTGTGCCATGCTTTCTCGCTTGATGGCTAGATGCTGGTAAATTGTTTCATAAGGATCTCAGCTAAAAAATGTTGTCAAACTTTTTCCATTGGAAGTAAGGAGCCTGAGCTTATTATATTTTTTGACATATCTTGGTGGATGACTATAGGGTTCAAGGATATCAGACACAAAGTGCGCTTTGTGTAATACCCCCCTGTTTTCTAGTAGCTGTGTCCAAGCCTATTTATAATTGATTTGGTTAAGACCATTACTACATAAGTTAGTTCATCTGTCAATACATCGACTCTACGAAGATCACAAATGTCCAAGAATAAAACGCGTCAGTTTCACGATATTTGAATACACTTTATCGGTATTTGAATAGGACACGGAAAATGAACTTGTAACTATCGTTTTTCATAGTCACGCTTTTCATATTAATGAGAAGGACGCAAATTCCTTATGTTCACCTCAGGACCAACTTTGGCCGCGAAGCTTACTGCAGTGCGGTCAAAGCGATCATCTCTGTAGACTCTATCTACGCGTCCTCTGTTTTCGATGTCCACTCGGGTATCTGGACCAATGCTAACATAGATTCAAGACAATTACAGAATTATCTTGTGCAGCACAAAGGGAAAGAACGATATTTTGGTTTAGTTTTTATCCAGACTGATTAAACGGACAGCTTTTCAACATTTAAGCGGCGAGAAACTAAAATCACTTTATCCGCTCAGAGTCTGTTACATAGTACTACTACTCATTGATCATCGCCGACTCCAAAGTTTCTTCAAGCTCCTAGGCATTACCTATATCCTATCCTAGGATGGTCAACAAAAGATTGATTGATAGTGATTATCTCAGATACATTATCCAACAAGCCACTGCGCACTCCAGATCAGTGTCTAATCATCTAAAGTACTTCTATCCCGTAGAGAAATCTGTATCTTCTTAGTAGAAAACAGTTTTACCTTTCACAGCATAACACGATAATAATCGAACGTGCATTTTTGAATCGTCAATAGGTCGATCGTGTCTTCAGCCACTTAAAAGGCGTTCAGTAGACCAGATATTGTTCGAAATAAGGTGTTATTTGCCAGAAATTATCGTTAGTGCCTTAACCAGCCGAATGTATGGCCGTTTTAATCTACCTGTACAGGCGACTGTTCCGTCATTAGGCAGGAGGATAATAGTCAAAAAATTAAATCGTCTTTCTTAATCAAAAGAAGATTTGAAGTAAATAAACATTTTGACAACCGTCGCTATTGTTTTTTGGTTAGCCGTGAGCGAATGTGGCCACAGAAAGCTGTGTGGTGGATTTACTTTGAGATAAATATGGTCAAATATAGACCAAGAAAGCAAAAAGCTCGGGGAACTTGAATAGGATCAGTCCCAGATGAAGTATGGGAATAACTTTTAAAACCTAGTGACCGATCGATTAAGACGCACTTGGAGCCTTTTTCGCAGGGAAATCAAAGCTAGTGCCAAGGTATTAAAAATGGTGAGCGAACGAGTAATCATTTGGCATAAATTTTCCCATGGAAAAATGTAGGTAAATGAAAATTCCCTCTAAATCACCAAATACGATCATTTAGCTATAATAATATGTAATTAATAATATCTATTTTAATATTACTCACCGAACGGTTTCATAACAGCCGGGCATTGTTAGAGATCCGTCGTACGTCATATACTCCGTTGTATCTGGAAGCAGCTCCTTGACAGATAAATGCTGGATTATCGCTTCTTGCCCTAGAATAGAGAGTCATCACAATAATGCACCGCGGTTCTAGAAAAATAGTAGAAAGAATGTACGCAAGTAAAGTTATTCTAACTTTTTATTTGCCGCCAAAGTCACTTCTTTAAAAACTTCCCGATAGCTGTGCATTCAGCATTCGGGTTACCATTTGTAAATAAAAGTTTCGACTTTCCCGTTTTTTTTTACTATTATTAAGCATGCTTCAGATGCGGGTTGTCATACCTAGTTTTTTATTGTTGCTACGTTGAGCAATCGGCGTTTGCGTTGCGTGTAATCTTCAAATATTTTAAAAGTAGCTATAATTACGTGGACTGGAAATACGGGGGCTGAAGTTGAATCTTAGTCCCATAATCTTCTATCGTGGCCAACCGTTTTAAAATTTCGATGAAACAGCTTTCCGAAATCGTGAAGCAGTCAGCATTTTATCTCTCGACTTTCAGATAGTGCCAAGTCTAAGAGGCAGTCTTAGCTTTATGCAGGCACCTCCAAATCTCTGATCTTAGTAGAAACTATTTGGGTAATTTCATTTTGAAATAAAAAATGAACGCTGTAATTCGAAAAAGTAAAAATATATTCAAAACAGAAAATACAGATTTCTTAAAATCAAGAAGAGAACTTAATAGAAAGTGGTGAAACACCGATTAAATCTGATTGATTACTCAAAGAAGTATCGAACGCAGCTATGGCGACGTCCAACATCTTCGGAAAAATAATGACCAGACTATGATTTGGAAAAGGTAAGTGAGCTTGTTGAATTTGTCGGATAGCGATTTCATTGAAATAAACTGGAAGACATCGTATAAGTACTCTCTGTGTATATGAGCGCGCTAAAGAAAAACTTTTAAAAATATATATATATATATATATATATATATACACTTTGTGCACTTGGGTTACAGATAAGAGTTGCATCGCACTTACTAAGTCATAATTTGCATTGTGTCTGTTCTGTGGCATCGTTCCCTACCATGTGGTATCAAACCCCAAACTTTACCATTACAGTTGGCATTTTTTAAAGTACGTTATGTTAAACTTGAACATCATAAAATAATCTGTTACGGCTGATACGTTATAAGTATCCCATATATTATAGTTCGCGTAGCTGTTACAACAGTTTAGTTCTAAAAGACTCATCTAAATTTCACTTAATACATAAGAAAGAAATATACCTCTATTTTAGTAAAGGTTATGAAAAAATCGGGTGCAGTTCTTTATATTTCTAAAATTAGAGCTACGTTCTCCTATCAAAATATTTCACTCTGATTTTATAAAAAGCTGAATGTATTATGTGTCCGCTAGCAGCTTCTCCAATTTTATTGCGTCAACCAACCTATCTATTCCGTTTCGCCAAGAATATTCAGATCTTGTATAGAAGAACTCATCGAGTTTTTTTTTTCATTGTTTATTGTCAAATGCATTGCAACCAATTTAGATGCCAGTTATCGGAAATAGTCACGGTCCATTAGGCCGAGGTCTGGAGACTACGGCGGTAGGTGCAAAGGAACCCTTCACTCAAGTGTCTTGCTGGCGGCCTTAACGACCTTTGCTATGTCCGTGGGCTGGTACTGTAGCGAAGAAGGATGGATTTGTTTCGTCTATGTTAGACAGCCTCGTTCACTCGATACAAGTGAGCCATATACCGTTGAAATTGACCGCTTTGTTTTTACCAAGTATTTTTCTGAATATAAAGTTTTTCCAGTCTACAGAACGCAAATAATGGTTTCTGTCGAATAAAGGTCTGGCTTAATATCGACGTAGAAAGACCGCTTCTAGTCTTTTCTAAGGGTCATCGTTGAATGAGTGTCCCGAGCCCCTAACAAAGAAAATGTATAGTAGATGTCCAAAATTCTTTTTGTTGTTTAAAGCATTCATCGTTGAGGCCTAAACTTGGGATATTGTTTTATTTACCAATAACAACATAACTTGAGGATATATGCTGTTGTGTGAGGAAGGCCGTATCGAATGAAAATGTGAAAAGATGGTGTAAGTGTAAACGATAGTTTAATTCTCATTCCAAATCAACTATTTCTAAATGAAGAGCAGCAGTATTTTGTAGAGAATGCGGTATTACTGGCATTCGAGGAAGTTCTTGTTTACGTTCTTGCGGTACTTTACACTAGAACGAAAAATGCTAGGGATGAAGTTCTGACTGGACTATTGATACGAGCCTAGTAAGATTTCGCGTCAAAGGTTTGATGTCTGATGTCTAACTATCCTTACAGCTGCTCGTAAGTTCATACAGAACTTACCAGCGGCTGTAAGGGTTCTTTTTTTTTGAACCGCTACGACAGCGACTCAAGATATCTCTTTCTGCTATTTAAAAAAAACTTCCGCTAAATCTA
The DNA here is from genome assembly GCF_002532875.2 of Varroa jacobsoni. Taxonomy (NCBI): domain Eukaryota; kingdom Metazoa; phylum Arthropoda; class Arachnida; order Mesostigmata; family Varroidae; genus Varroa; species Varroa jacobsoni. Next base: position 173,811 of record NW_019213255.1, on the reverse strand, counting down.
ACACCACCGTTTCGTGGCCACAATCGACGAGAACCAACATCTGCTTTAAAAATACGATGGTTCTAAAAGAAGAAACCACTGATTCTTTGCTTCTCGTTATGGTGCATCCTCCTTGTTTGCCTTAAAAATACCTAATCACTTTCCTGAAGGAAAACTGACACGTAGGGTTCATTGCAATCCTGACCCTAAAACCGCTAGTCGGTGAGGCTACTTCAAGAATAGGCTAATGTGGCACAAAGGTTTTCCTCCATTCCATTAGTGTGTCCTTAAAATCTAACATGCCTGACTGCAAAACCTTAAAGGGCTACAGAATATTTTCAGTATTACACGAGAAAATCATCGCCAGAAACTATGTTCATCCAGTACCGTAATGGCAGCCCTTCAATATGTCTGAATAAAAAACTTTCAGCTGGGATGTTCAACGCCGTTTTTTGTGATGGAATTTCAGTAGGAAATCTACAGGGAGACTTAATAACTTTTTGACGGGATTTGACAGGGATTTCCCGAAGGTCTTATAACTTCAGGTGGCTAAAACTGTTCTCCTTGAAGCCCACCCCACAGCATTCGACCACAAGAGTCAGTCTCATTTATATAGGAAGAGCAACTTGTGGTTTTGCACACTAACTTCGCAAATTTAGAGTCCCACTATTAGATTTTTTACTTTGGGAACACGTCATTTAATTCCAAAAATTGTTTGCATCCTGCCCCTGACATCGACATGCGTGCATGAAGAGGCCTTGTGGCACATTAAAAAAGTACTGTGTCACTCCTCAATCCATCTTCGATGTCGGGCTGCGGTCTAACGTTAGCGCTTTCGGGGTCCGCAAGGCCCGAGTCTCTTAAGCCTCTAATTTAACTAGAGGATTCGCTGAGATCTGTCGCGCTTCCAGGTATATCTGTTGTCCTTTTAGTCCCCCAGAGGTGTTCAAAAGCGATTCGACAAAATAATTAACAAAATTTTGCGAGCGCTGTTCTATTTAAATATTGGTCCGAATCAGCGGAAGTTAGCGGGCAAAATTAAAGGCGGCGTTCGCGCCTGTAAACGGAAACTGGCACTGAGCCTCTTATTGCGCCTAAGGAAAGGCTGCACAACAAAACACTCCGTATCAGTTTGACTTTACGAATGCGGAAGTTTCTCTGTAAGTTATACTAGTGTTCCAGACCTCCAGCCCAAGGCACATCTACAGGCATGCACTCATGTGCAATCGTTCCAGCTTGCTTAGGGGTCGCACAGTCTCTCAGCCAACACTTCCGTCAGGCCCAGTAAAATCGCACTGGTTCCGTGAAAGGCTTTCACGGCACGTCTCGATGGCCAGTACGTTATCCAAGACATAAGCCATTGCATATTGCAGGAAAGCAACATATCCAGCCTGACTCGCCGAAAGTAAAATATACCATTGAGTTAATCAAAGCGTACATTATACGTATGTACAGTTGAAACACTGAATGATAATTTCACGTGATTTGAAGACAAGAGCTTTTGGAGTAGCAACAACGCATTTGCCCCAAAGGGTCTTATTCAAGGAGCGGAAAAAGGATTAGTTATGTTTCAAACCGGTTTACATTACACTATTTAAAAACTGTGTATTATAACTGAGAAAGTGGGAATCCGTGCGTAAAGCTGACACTCTATCGTCATCGATTGGTCCAGCAATATATCGGGAACGATCTAGCTGCCGCACGCTAGTTTTTGTTGTCACTGAATATAAAAAGTAACTCTTTATCTTTTCAATGAAACGTTCGAAAATTTGAAAAATTGTCATATATATATAAGTAAAAAAAAATATAATAAAAATCACTTCACAGTTTGAAAACATGTCACACAACCAGCAGGAGATGGGCGATGACGAGCGTATTTAACCGTGCAACACATTGATGATAATGGCAACATCTTCAAACAATTTATACGTTCTATAGACTGCTATCCTATATTGCCTTACCTGTTATAGTGAAATTAATCTATCAGAAGACTTTTTACCCTTTATGTATATATATATATATATATATATATAACAGGATGAGTATAAAGTAGTGAATTTGTCTAAATGAATTTTAGCGTTGCTAGATGTGCCGATTGAAACAAAGCATTTGGAGTGGGAATATTTTACCTGCTACAAATACTCGATACCTTTTTCTTAATGTTAAGTGTGTTATAGATAGTGGTCGCTGTTTCTAGTACTCCTGTTGAAACCATCATACGGCCCAGCTAAAAGTATATTTCACTGAACCCTGTTGAGACCCATTCCTAGCCCAATCGGCATTGGTAGTCTTTTTCAGTCCGCTAATTTGGCCTGGACGTCATTCGAGAGGACATACTTCCTTACACATACGCATGCAATTGTTCTTCCAGTAAACACAGCAGTTCTCATACAGTATCGTGTTTGCCTTCTAACCCGACAAATATATTTACCTAAACAACATACGCTTCTATACAAATATCATAAAAAAAAATGAAGTGAAATTAGTACGGATGAATGTTTCGCAAAGCTTTATTATCCCGCGAGCCATTGATTCCGCTTTTTGTAAAAGTAGTGTAGTCTGCGTATGGCCTGTTTCGTATTTTGCACGTACTATTGTTTTGCATGGGAGTGGCCTGCCTCAGTCAGATGTGCTATGTGATCATTCTGCTGATACGAGTGAAATACTGTGCAAGCATTGTTGTAGTTAAGTCGATTGTGCGATAAAAACACCGAGTGCAGGGATAGAACATGGGGAGTTAGAAATAAACCTTTGAGTACTCTACTTTTCGTGATCTGAGTCACTTGAATATTCCATGATCAACAAGTCGTTTGCTAAAAAGCGGGACTGGTAATTTCATCGATTTTGCATTTCGCAACCGTCAGACAGTTCTCGCATGAAGTTAAAGTTGCTTACTTTCCTACAGTACCATGTAAATTGTATATTATTAATAAGTAATCAAATCGCGCTGAAACAAACGTTCGCGTCCCACGTATTCAAAGTATGTGCAAACTCGATTGGCATGACATTAACTTTCTATTTGAAAACATAAAATAGACGTTATCTCAGTATTGCCGCGAAAGGCACATAGTGTAAAGCTTCCGCCTTCGAGCAAGCGAAGTTATCGGAAGACTTCGACCAGGATCACAGTCTTCGGAATACGTAATAGGTAAATTCCCCTTATTTTCAGGTCGGCTGATGTCATGCAAATCCTGGTGTGTGTACATCTGTTGTTTGCAAGAAGATATATAATTACACCTTTTGTCCAGTATATAATAACTAATCCAAATAAAGAGTCCAGATGTTTCGAGCGATGTAGTCAGCTGAAAGGCAAGGTGTTATATAGCTTAAGCTATTTGCTTTCCAACGAGACGTTTTTGCCTCCTGATAAGACTCTAGGAGAATTTTCCTAGAAGAGACCGAATTATATAGCGTATTAAATGAGAAAAGGATAACATATATTTTAATAGACAAATTAAGGACAAAAATTAGTTTTGAAATTCAGGCTAAACCTAGACACATAGCAGTGTCCCGAACCAAGAAGTGTCAGTGGATTACAGTTCGTTATTTGGTCGCCGCACGGTTAGAAAGGCTTTCCGATCGGATCGTCCCCTCGTTGAGTTCTTTGAAAGTCCGGTGCAGTGGACAACAACCGGCAAAGGTAATTCTCATACAGTCGAAAATCTTTGCACGCGTCAACAAATCATTTTGCCGAAACAGGGGCGGGCGACAATTTAACGTTCCGCAAATGCGATAGAACCCCAACCGTAGCTCTGCTTGGTTTCTTTAAGCCAAACTGATGTTAGACGGAGCGAGGGTCCTGGTACTTTACGTATGTACATTGTAAAATAGAACTTAATGTCATCCCGCTAAGTGACAGAGTTTCGTCCAAGAGAAAAAAAAACCGATTCATTCCCAATGGCAAGGAAGGTAAATATTTTTGCGAAAATTAAAGACAGTTACTGTTAGATGTAGACGATACCACGTTCTGCCGTTCTCAAACTAAGTCATTTAATAGCCAGTCAGTTAGAGCACAGTGTTTGAGCTATCGAGTCAACCGATCCAGAGAATGCTGATGGTGTTTATTTCACGAGCCTGCTTAGGAAAATTTGACGCGGTTCCATTTTCCTTAAGAATTATTACCACGGGCGTATTCACATCAAAATATATCACAGACCTCGTACACGAAACTTCCGTTTATTCCTCTGAGTGTATGGGTTGAAAAATACCTTCTTCTGTGGTAGCCTGCTACAAATAACTCATCTCTTTAAAAATCTATCCCGACGGTTTTCAGTTATGTCACGGACGTGCCGTAATTAACAACCGGATCTTCGGGTATTCAATTACCAGTTAGCAGGCTGAAAAATTAAAGCTCTAAGCAATCTATTCCGGAAAGGTATTCAACAATACGGAGAGACCTGTACGACGAAAACTCTTTTTTTTTCTTTTTTTTTTTTTGCTAGCCCATTCAGCGTTTGGACAGTGACAAATGACTAAACACTCCAAAAATTAGCGCCGATACTCTTTATATCGAGTACTTTAATTCAGATACTTTTGCGTAAAATATTATGACTAACATGATCAAACAACGACAACTGAGTTACGTTTGCCTATTCTACAGCAACAACGTTGGGCTAGACGCCAAAGTGAATTCTACTGAGTACACCTAATCTGTAAAAACATACCTCGATATACAATTTTTCGCAGCGGTGAAGTCAGTACGCGAAGCTCTGGTGAGGGCGTTTCAGCCAATTGGACCAGAATCGAAATAGCCACCAATGCGCTACTTTCACGCAGTTCGAGAGCTTCCGACACGTTCGCATATAGGTCACTGTTAAAACCGAAAAGCTGAAGCTGAAAGGGAAAATGCAGAAGATTAATAATGTGATATTTTATGCACTTCAAATGAAAATGCATCGCTAGCTGCATTTGATTTTTGTAAATAATTTTAATTTTTTTGCGCGGATAACAACTTAGATTTCCTAATTATCTCTCAATGTTAACTGTTGTACCAAGCACTAAGAAGAGAGGATAATATGATCATACACAGTCTAGTTGTCTGATACTTGTTTTAACTTTACGTTTAAAACAATTTCAACTACTAAGTTCATTGAACAGTATTTAGCGTGAATATTCATTCATACGGCTGCATCAGCCCTGATTTTCTAATAATTTCAACATAAAAACTCCTTTATAGTAGTACGTGTGCTTATTAATTATTAAAATTAGACGCTAATTATTTAAAAATAATTTCGTATATATGATACAGTTTACGTATATATATTGGGTTGCCGAAAAAGTGTTGACCATTTTTATATTACTGTCGTCTATGATCATCACCGTGATCAATTGTATTAGAAATGGCTGGATTTCCTTTTGTTTCTTTAGAGTCACTTATCTTGCCTATGGCAGCCAATATGTAGCCAGCTGTCTCCAAATAGTTTAACTATCTTCAGTAATTGATCTTTAGCTTTGTTCAGCTTTAGCAATCATTTTAGCAACTTCTCCTCTATTTGGTTAACTACCACGAAGGGCACCTTTCTCATCGAAATTTCCATAACGACAACGACAAAACCATTTCTCTGGGCATTTTCGACTTCTCCGTACTTCAGTCATAAAATAATTAAAAGGCAAATTTTGTTCGTCTTTAAGAGACTCAATAAAGACTCAATATTGGCTTTTTAACAGTAGCAACACGCAAAATGACACCAACGCCGGCCCGATGCGACTCATGTTACGTTAGATATATGGCCTTAAAGTGATCCAGCGGTCAATGCTTTTTCGATAATTTAATATTTTCAATCACCCGATAAGTGCGTGACTTTTGGCAGCTCTTATGTACGTAATCGCGCGGGTATAGATCGGGAAAATGAACAGGTTGAAATCAACCTTGGGCATTTCTTCTTTATTCAAAAAGTAATTAAGCTATGGTCTGGGGTAAATAAGTAGACTGCGTGCTTTCGACTGCCATGCCAGTGGTCATGAGCCTTTTGGAAAACTCCAGATAGAGGATGGTATTTATTGTTTCATTTTCGGCGAGTACTCTGCTCGCTACTGTCGTCGAACCCATTTCCTTGCCTAATTTTTCTCGTGCTAATGATTGAAATTGAACCTTTCATGGCCTATGGCGACCATACACCTAACTAAATCTGTGCCAATATCTCGTATATATTCCAACGAATTCAATTCCGTATTTTAAGTTTTTGCATTTTCAGCGTTTGATTTATAATTATATAACACGTTGTGGCCGGCAAAGCCTTTAGACAGTCAAGCTCGGCGTTCATAGAAAACCTTTTCGATTGCGCTCTTGTCCTTTGGGTTTCGACATCTGGTCACTTCCACGCTGGTCTTTAACCGGCCAATTTACGTTCTTGAAACGCTTACACCGGTCACGTACCGTACTTTTGCTTAAAGCCTCTCTGCCTAACGTCTTCATTAATCTTCAATGAATTTCCGCAGCGCTTTGGTCTTCAAGGAAGAACAGTTAACCTCTGAACGTTGACTTTCGAGACTTGAGTTATTTACTTTTAACGTCCACCAAATTCGCTTCTGTACATACTAATAATAATACAGTTACAAAATCACATGCACATCAATAGCAGTATAAGACTCAAGCGCGTTGCTGCAGAAAACTCGTTCCTGCTATTAGCACCCCTAGGACCGCCCGGAAGCAGCGGCAGGAGAACCAGCAATATTGGGTTGCTTGCTCAATTGGCTTTCAAGCAGGCTCATCCTGTTGTGGATAAGTCAATTGATGAGATGACACCGAGGACGCAGAGGTACTTTCGTCTTCGGTCTGGTTCGACTTGCTTGTAGGGAACCTGCTTAAAAAAGGTTCAAAGTGTACCTATGATTGTTCCTACAAAAAAAGAACCGAGTTCACTAAGTCCTTTTTTGGTGCTACTGAAAGTACGGGAACACAGTCTAGCTCGTTATGCACGCTAAACTCTAAACAAGAAATATGTGTGTGTAAGGTGGGTACCAGGCCCGAGCTTTTGGCTAACCTCTAAAGGATTGTGAAACCAGCTACTTTCAGTAACTTCATCCTAGCAACGAGAGTCTTGTCGAGCGAGTTTCTCCCTCTTTCTCTGTGGCTGCGTAGTCTTTGTAAGCAATATAGGGTTGCGTGCAACGAAACACGAAACGCCATAGTAACGTGTCGAAACATAATTTTCCAACAAAAAAAAAAGCAGAGTCATTGCTGTAGCTATACGTTTCTGTACGCGACTGTTTTTGAAATGTTAACGAATTTTTCCTTCTCTCAATCTGGTCCAAGATTATATAAGGGAAGTCTGAGACTTCGAAGTCGGGTTTCAAAATTTCTAGCAGAAAACGTAGTGCCTTCAGGCTAGATGGCACGCGGTTTGTCAGGGACGAATAAGCATCTCAATATCTGTCGACGCCTAGCAGTAATTTGTGTAGGCGCTTAGAAATTTGGCAAGAAAGGAATGCTACGGTACGCAACACAGATATGACAATTACCTGGCCCGTCAAGAACAACGCTTACATAACGGCATCGATCACAACTCATCATTGGCGAAAGTTTTCGGTGAAGGTTATTGATAAACATCTTGTAGGGAAGTCAATGGGTTTATTCTTACTGTTTACTATCTCGAATGGTTCGAAATTGTAATGATGATTACTGTGATTGCAGGTTCGTTAAGCGTGCTATATAATTGTTTGGCGTTTGGAGCGCATAGACACTGTGATAAAATCAAATACTCAACCTTACGCAAAAGAACTCACGAATCTCTCGTGATTGATCATGCGCAGTACAAAATATCAAACAGATCGGGAATCATTTGGCATGGTCCTGACGATTTCTTAGGTAGTACGCCATAAGCAGACACCTATTCCTTTACACAAATTGCAACGCGAAGGGCGCTGGTCGTTTGACGGATGAGTTACATCTATATGATCTTTCTACTTGATATAATCATTTTTTTTTTAAAAATCCCTTTGAGCCTTTTTTCAGCTTTGCTCAAGGATCTGTGGATTATATGGGCCCTGAATTTTGGATAAGGTTTTCCTTTATGCAGAGGATTTAGTTACACAGGAGCAGTTGCTTTCACGTGCAGCAGACCTTAATTAGGTAACATTCTGTCATCTCGGAATCGGGACTGACCGTCAGCCTAATCAAAATCGAAGCAATGAGGTTCATGAGAGGTGCTAAGGTTGCAGTTCGTAACACGCTATAACTTTACGGCCGACTGCTGACAAATGTTAGCGGACTTTATTTAGAGTTGCCGATCTCGTATAACGGCCAAAGTTTCTTCCACCATGTTATAGAAGAATCTTGATTTCACTGTCTTCAATACTTAGCTTTCACAGATTGTCCCTCTTTGACCGATCTGCGACTTCTTGACCTCAAAGTTGTCGGGATGACCTTATAGTGAAGAATCTAGAGCATTTAAACCGATCAAAAGCCTTCTTTTTCAACATCAGCAACTCAAGCATTCAGAAAAAGCTTGGTAAAGTAGCATCGAAAAAAAAAAACCACACAGAACTCTATCAAAAGGGGGGATGGTGAATAAAGAGTGGGTTCCACTGTGTAACATACATATAGTGAAGCGCTATACCATCACCTACGCCGAGTACAGGAGTTTTATGAATGATTCTTGCGTCGGTGTTAAATATAGGCAACCTTGCGATCTGTATCATGCCTTTCGTTGCCCACAAATTCAGTCGTTGGTTTGATAACTAACCCGAAAATAGCAGCAGTGAGATGATGCAAAAATTGGTAGGTCCTGAATAGCCCTATGAATTCTAAGTGGATTGTTCCAGGAACACATGAAGCCATCATATAGATGATATAGTATGTCATTTGAAATTTACTATGCTTAATAGTACTTGCTCAGCGAGTAGCAGATGTCCCTAGCATGTGCAGATCTGTGTCCTGATTTTTTGTAAAATAAAGTCCCCTTAAGTGCTGAGACAATTCCTTAATAAAAAAAAAAAAAAAATGAGATAAGCCTTTCAAACCGTGTTACCGATAAGCTGTCGTCAATTGAAATTTTCGGTGGGTTTCGTTTCGAAACATTTGTTTAAACGGGCTTCGAGATCCCTTCAGCTTGTAATGTCTTCGCTTATCTGTAGGGAACGGATAAAATTGTAAAATTTGGCAGGTTCAGAATACTGAAAAATTTCACATTCGAATTTCTGTACGCTGAGTTGTGTTGCGCAATTTTTTAAGCAAAGACTATTAGGTCGCTTTTAGCGATCAGGTCATTTCCGCACACAGCACAGAGATAGATATTGGCTCACTTCAGGAGTGGCTCAAAAAAATTTGAAAATATCTAGGACGTCCGTCTTGTGCGGCTAATGATGATATACTATTTACTTCCAATTAGGAAAGCGACAACGACGCGATTCCTGCCAACCCAATAGGGCCAATACTGCTTACTACGTTATATTCTTGCCATAGATAGATTGTATCTTGGTCATCTTTCTCGTCGCAGATGTATTTGGCCTTTCTGTTTAACATTAATTTATTCAATACTCGATGAAAATAACAAATCTTTTAGATGTGCCTTGAGATATTTCCAATGAACCTGATTAATATGATTCTCAGATTTCGAAAAGTAGATGTTTCGCCCATTTAGGCATTGCGCTTTTGAATTCTCTATACGGTTGATGAAATAGTTGAAACATTAGAGTCATGGAAAAATGGCAGATAAGCGTATTTTTCTAGCGAAATGTGAAAAGTAATGTTTTACAAAAATTTGCCTTCTTTGATGATCTGACCTAATTTTACTGCTGAACATTTAGGCTCTATTGTCTAAACAGTTGGCAAAAAGGACATACGTGAAAAAATTAGCTTTTTTTTTTCCAGGAAAATATAGATTAACAACAAGAAAATATTGCCACTACAGTGAAGTGTGTATGTGTGTGTGTGTGTGTGTGTGTGTG